>NW_020191629.1:0-122890 GCF_002263795.3 Bos taurus | reverse complement strand
CACTGATTATGTTGTATGGTCCTTTTAATGTATTGTTGAATTCAGCTTTCTAAAATTTTGTTGATGACTTTTGCATTTGTGTTCATCAAGAATATTGGCCTGTAAATTTCTTTGTGTGTGTATGTGGCTGAGTTCTAGTCGACCTGAATGTAGGCACTGAGATCTTCCCCTTTGGGATAGTGTTACTGAAAGTGTGGGTGTGGGTCTGGCTGCTCTCTGCCCAAAAGCCAATAAGCAGGCCAGGTTGGTGGTAAGGAAAGTTTGCTTTATTTCAGATGCGGACAACTGGGGGGCGAGAGTGGTGAACATCTCTCCGAAGGCCGACTCCCCGCCCCCACCGGCAACCTGTGGGCAAGAGCTTTTATAGACAGAAGTGAGGAGGGAGCCACATATAGAAACAGCAGAGTCAGCTCTGATAGTCATCTTCAAATTGGTCATCGGTGGTCTGACCAGCATCATCTTGATTGTTTTAGGTACAGTTCCAGGGTCCATTTGTTTCCATTTCTCTGAGGCCAGTTCTTGGAATTGTGGCACCTCATATCCTGGGTACAGTCTGGTCATCATGTAGTTAACTTCTCCACTTGGGGTATCTGTAAGGCAGCTCAGCATGAAGATGCTCAACATCACTCATTATCAGAGAAATGCAAATCAAAACCCACAGTGAGGTACCATCTCACACGGGTCAGAATGGCTGCTATCAAAAAAGTCTACAAACAATAAATGCTGGAGAGGGGTGCGAGAAAAAGGAACCCTCTTACACTGTTTGGTGGGAATGCAAACTAGTACAGCCACTATGGAGAACAGGGTGGGATTCCTGTAAAACTGGAAGTCGAACTGCCATACGACCCAGCAATCCCCACTGCTGGGCATACACACCAAGGAAACCAGAATTTGAAAGAGACATGTGTACGCGAATGTTCATTGCAGCACTGTTACAATAGCTAGGTCACGGAAGCAACCTAGATATCCATCAGCAGATGAATGGATAAAGAAAGCTGTGGTACATATACACAATGGAATATTACTCAGCTATGAAAAGAGTGCATTTGAATCAGTTCTAATGAGGTGGATTGAAACTGGAGCCTATTATACAGAGTGAAGGAAGTTAGAAAGAAAAACACCAATACAGGTATACTAACACATATATATGGAATTTAGAAAGATGTAACGACAACCCTGTATGCGAGACAGAAAAAGAGACATAGATATAAAGAACAGACTTTTTGACTCTGTGGGAGAAGATGAGGGTGGATGATTTGGAGAGAATACCATTGAAACATGTATATTATCATAGTTAACTAGATTGCCAGTCTAGGTTGCGATGCATGAGACAGGGTGCTCAGGGCTGGTGCAGTGGGATGACCCTGAGAGATGGGATGGGGAAGGAGGTGGGAGGGGGTTCAGGATGAGGAACACATGTACACCCATGGCTGATTCATGTCAATGTATGGCAAAACCCACTACAATATTGTAATTAGCCTCCAATTAAATTAATTTAAAAAAAAGACAGCTCACAGGATAGGCTCAGAATATTATCTATAGCCCTTGAGAAAGAACTAAAGATCATTGACTAAGTTTAATGACTACATTATTATTGTTTGGTCTCTTTGACTATTTCCTTTGTTTCTGCATTTCTCACTTCTTTGATGAAACTTATTCTTGGACTGAAGTTTTCCATAGACAAGAGGCAGGCAGAGGACATAGTGGGGGCGAGGCAAGGACCATAGTGTCCTGCTCCGTTGCAATAGGACAGGTCTTGGCACATGCTCAACTACTGGGAACTCTTAAAAAATACAGTAAGCTGCTTCAACAATCCCAAGAGTTTGAGAGATGACTAAGAGCAGGGGTAGGGCTGAATGAAAAATTCATTTCCTACACAAGGCCTCTCCTTCAAGACTGGGAGAGAGGTGGTTGTTTCATCTACCGTGTAGAAACAAACACAGAGAGTCAAGCAAAATGAAGAAACAGAGAAACCTGTTCCAAGTGACTAAATGAGATAAAGCCTTAGGAAGAAACCTTAATGAAATGGAGATAAATAATTTAGTTGATAAAGAGTTCAAAGTAATGGTCATAAAGAAGCTTGCTGAACTGGGGAGAAGAATGGATGAACACAGTGAGAACTTCAACAAAGAGATGGAAAATATAAGAAACTGTCAAATAGAAGCCACAGAGCTGAAACATACAATAACTGAACTGACAAACAATAGAAGGGTTCAGCAGCAGACTAGGTAAAGTAAAGAAAGGATCAGTCATCTCAAAGACAAAGCAGTGGAAACTTCCCTGGTGGTCCAGTGGTTAAGACTCCAGCTTACAATGCAGAGGAAAGTGAAAGTGAAAGTCGCTCAGTCGTGTCGGACTATTTGGGACCCCATGAACTGTGTGGATCACAATAAACTGTGGAAAATTGTGAAAAAGATGGGAATACCAGACCACCTGACCTGCCTCTTGAGAAACTATATGCAGGTCAGGAAGCAACAGTTAGAACTGGACATGGAACAACAGACTGGTTCCAAATAGGAAAAGGAGTACGTCAAGGCTGTGTATTGTCACCCCTGCTTATTTCACTTTTATGCAGAGTACGTCATGAGAAATGCTGGGCTGGAAGAAGCACAAGCTGGAATCAAGATAGCCGCGAGAAATATCAATAACCTCAGATATGCAGATGACACCACCTTTATGGCAGAAAGTGAAGAGGAACTAAGAAGCCTCTTGATGAAAGTGAAAGAGGAGAGTGAAAAAGTTGGCTTAAAGCTCAACATTCAGAAAGTGAAGATCATGACATCTGGTCCCATCACTTCATGGGAAACAGATGTGAAAACAGTGTCAGACTTTATTTTTTGGGGCTCTAAAATCACCGCAGATGGTGATTGCAACCATGAAATTAAAAGACACTTACTCCTTGAAAGGAAAGTTATGACCAACCTAGATAGCATATTCAAAAGCAGAGACATTACATTACCAACAAAGTCCATCTAGTCAAGGCTATGGTTTTTCCAGTAGTCATGTATGGATGTGAGAGTTGGACTGTGAAGAAAGCTGAGCGCCAAAGAATTGATGCTTTTGAACTGTGGTGTCGAAGAAGACTCTTGAGAGTCCCATGGACTGCAAGGAGATCCAACCAGTCCATTCTGAAGGAGGTCAGTCCTGGGTGTTCTTTGGAAGGACTGATGCTAAAGCTGAATCTCCAGTATTTTGGCCACCTCATGTGAGGAGTTGACTCATTGGGAAAGACTCTGATGCTGGGAGGGATTGGGGGCAGGAGGAGAAGGGGACAACAGAGGATGAGATGGCTGGATGGCATCACCGACTCGATCGACCTGAGTCTGAGTGAACTCTGGGAGTTGGTGATGGACAGGGAGGCCTGGCGTGCTGCTCTTCATGGGGTTGCAAAGAGTTGGACACGACTGAGCGACTGAACTGAACTGGACTATACAGTCTATGAAATTCTCCAGGCCAGAATGCTGGAATGGGTAGCCTTTCCCTTCTCCAGGGGATTTCTCAACCCAAGGACCCAACCCAGGTCTCCCGCATTGCAGGCAGATCCTTTACCAGCTGAGCCATCAGGAAAGCCCAAGATTACTGGAGTGGGTAGCCTATACGTTCTTCAGCAGATCTTCCCAACCCAGGAATTGAACTGCGGTCCCCTGCAGTGCAAGTGGATTCTTTACCAGCTGAGCTACCAGAAAGCAATGCAGAGGATGTAGATTCAATCCCTGGTCAGGGAACTAAGATCCCATATGCCACGGTGCAACTAAGCCCATGCTGCAACTGCTGAGCTCACACACCACAACTTGAGAGTCCATGCACTGCAACAAAAGATCTCACGAGACAAAACTAAGACCTGATGCAACCAAATAAATAGACAAATATATATTTTAAAAAATGTTTTCAAAAAGACAAGGCAGTGGAACTTACCCAATCAGAACATCAGAAAGGAAAAAGAATGAAATAAAGTGAAGATAGCTTCAGGAACTTATGGGACAACATTAAAGGACATTATAGGGCAATACTGCATTATAGGGCTCCAAAGGAGAACTAGAAAGGGGCAGAAAACTTATTTGATTAAATAATGGCTGAAAACTTACCTAATGTGGGGAAGGAATCAGACAGCTAGATACAGGAAGCTCAGAAAGTTCCAAATAAGGACCTTAAAGAGATCCTTGGTGCTGCTGCTGCTGCCTTAAAGAAATCCTTACTAAGACACATTATAATTAAAATGTCAAAAGTTAAAGATAATGGAGAGAATATTAAAAACAGCAAGAGAAAAACAACTTGTTACATACAAGGGAACCCCCTTAAGGCTATCAGCAGACTTTTCAGCACACAAATTGCAAGTCAGAAGGGACTGGCACAATATATTCAAAATGATAAAAGGAAAAAAACGTCTAACCAGTAATACTCTTCGTGGCAAAGTGATTATTCATAAATGAAAGAGAGAGAAACAGTTTTCCAGACAGGTGGCGCTAGTGGTAAAGAACTCACCTGCCAATTCAGGAGACTCAGGAGATGCAGGTTCCAGCCCTGAGTGGGGAAGATCCTCTGGAGGAGGACATGGCAACTCACTCCAGTATTCTTGCCTGGAAAATTCCATGGGCAGAGGAGCCTGGTGGGCTCCAAAAAGTCAGACATGACTGAGCACATTATGGTTATGGTTACCAAACAAAAGCTAAAGGAGTTAATCACTAAACTAGCCTTAAAACAGATGTTAAAAAATTTTTTTAAGCTGAAAATAAAAGCCATCAAATAATAACAAGAACAGATAAGAAAGAATAAATCTCACTGGAAGGTAAATATTTAGTAACAGTACTGGTTTGATTACTTATAAAACTAATATGAAGCTTAAAGACAAAAGCAGTAAAAATAACTATCATTACAGTAATTAACAAAGGAATATTCAAGATGAAAAGATGTGAAAAGTGACATCAAAAATGTACAATGTTGGGGGTAGGAGACTAAAAATGATGAGCTTTAGAATGGGATCACACTTGTTATCAACTTAAAATAGACTATTATAGATATAAGTTGCCATATGTAGGGCTTCCTGGGTAGCTCAGCTGGTAAAGACTCCCCTGCAATGCAGGAGAGTCTGATTCAATTCCTGGGTTGGGAGGTTCCCCTGGAGAAGGGATAGGCTACCCACTTCAGTATTCTTGGGCTTCACAAAGCAAAACCTATAGTTAATACACAAAAGATAAATGTCTTTTAAAACCTGAGGATAGTTCCTTAACGTTTGATCCTGTAATCTGATTTTTTGTTTGTTTGCACTAAGTATAATGCTTATTTGTAACAGTGTGTGTGTGAGTGTGTGTATGTGTGTGTGAACTGCTTGAGGAGGGAGAGGGAGTCTCCTCATGGGCCAGGGTACCTGATTCTTGGTCCACACCCTTGACATTGCTCCAGGGGGTACAGGCCATGGCCATGAACTTCCTCTCAGGGCACCTGGGTACAGACACAGGGATGACGTAGGGGACCCAACAGGGACAGCTGGCTGGATGAGGAGAAGGAAGGAGCAACCTCCTGACCCAGGTCTCCTGACAAGACAGTGGAGAGGGGACAGGCTCCTGCTGTCTGCAGGTCAGGATCCCCTCAGTCCCCCTCATTGGGCGGGAGAAGGATCCAGGCTTGTGCCCTGCAGCCCCCGGGCTCCTGCTGAGTGTTCAGAGCTGTCCTTGCAGGGCCTCTGCAAGGCCCGCCCTGGCCTCCCTGGGCTGCAGGGGGAGTCCTGTGAGGGGAGGCCTCATCTAGGTCAAGGGTCACAAGGGTGTGGGCACAAGCTGAGCTTCATCCTTCAGTCAAGCTTTAAATACGAGGCCCTCTCGTCCTCCACCTGTTGACTCTTCCTACCAACCTCAGCCAACACTGGAGTGTCAGAGGACAGCGAATTACTATTGACCTTCAAGTCCCCAAATAGGAAAGATTCAGGTGCTACTGGGGAACAGGGCTGGGTGTGAGGCCAGTCAAGTTGGCTCAGGGTTTTATGGGAACCTTGAAGGAGCACACTCATGGCCTCATTATGACTCTGTCTGCTGTCAGCACCTTTGGGCTTTCTAGGCCCCTTCTTGCTTACAAAAATAATTAAAGATTATATTTCGGACTCAATAGGTATAAAGATGAATATAACTGAGACTGAACTCTATGCAAATAGTTTTGTATGATTTCAAGATTTTTTAAAAAATTGGAGTATAATTGCTTTACGATATTGTATTATTTTCTGCTGTACAATGAAATGAATCAGCTATATGTATACACATAGCCCTCCCTCTTAGACATCCTCAATCCTCCAGGTCATCACAGAGAATGAAGCTGAATTCCCTGTGCTATACAGCAGGTTCCCACTAGTTATTTATTTTACACGTGGCGGTGTGTATATGTCAATCCCAATCTCTCAGTTCATCCCATCCCTCCCTCCCCCACCTCCGCCCCCGTCCCATGTCCAGATGTGTGTCCTTATATCTGTGTCTCTCCTCCTGCCCTGCAATAGGTTCATCTGTACCATTTCTCTAGATTCTACATACATACTGTAAAATTTTTCATGGGCCACTGATGGGATCATGGGCCCTAACCTGCAGCCTGCTGTGCCCAGTGGAGAAGCTAGCTTGGCCTAAGGGGAAATGTGTTGAAGAGGGGATGGACACTGCAAGGGGCAGTGTGGGGCCATACAGTCAGATGAGGAGGGGCTCTGCAGCCTCAGAAGACCCTACCAGCATGGGAAAGCCTGGGGGCAGTTGGGGCTCTATAGGAAGAGGGGAGAAAATGGGGTACAGGGAAGCTCAGGAGTTTCCCTGGTGGCTCAGGTGGTAAAGAGTCTGTCTGCCACACGGGAGACCCAGGTTTCACCCCTGGGTGGGGAAAATCCCCTGAGAAGGGAATGATCCCCTGATCCCCTGGAGAAGGCAGTGGCTACCCACTCCAGTATTCTTGCCTGGAGAATCCCATGGATAGAGGATCCTGGCAGGCTACAGTCCATGGGGTCCCAAACAGTTGGACATGACTTAGTGACTAAACAACAATCAATATAAAATACTGCTGGACTTTTTTTTCTTAAATATTGTCTTTGAAATTCAGAACGTATTTTTCACTTGCAACACATCTTGATTCAGAGAAGCTGTTTTAAATGCTCCATTCCCATAAGGACCTGGTGATTACTCTATTGAACAGCACCACCTGGGCCTCTAGAACTTAGAGAAGGAAGTCCTAATTCCTGTTCTCAACGAGCTCGTAGTCATTAAGAGACACAAAGAGGCACAGAACAAATACAGTGATGAGGGAAGAGCCTTCAAACAAAGCTCACACCATTGGGCCCTGGTGGGAAAACAAGAGGAAAAATGGTCCGACCTGTAGAGAGTCACAGTGACCCAAACGAAGGGGGTTCTGTGATCTGGAACTGAGCTGAAGACTTGGAAGAGCTGTCACAACCCGGGACCCCATGTCCCTAGGCTTGACCTTCACCTCCTGGGCTTTCCTCCTTCAGATGACCTCAGTCTTCCTTGCAGGATCTGTCTCTCTCATCTAATTCATATTTATTAATAATGAAAGATGCTCTTAAAAAAACCCAACCTTTAAAACCTTTCCTTAATAATGTGTTACGATGATGACACTTCCTATTAATGATAAAAAACTAACTCTTCAATAATGATGATACAGCAACTAGGATGACTTCTGAAAAAGAATGATGTTTCTTCCTTATGCTCTTCTTATTGGATAATTAAAAATAGGTGGATCAATCAATTAATTGTAATATATGAAACCAGAAGAGTACTGCAAAAATATGAGAAAAAATTCCTTACCACTTTGGAGAGGGGAAGAACTTCTTCAGTATGACAACAAATTATAAAACTCGCCTAAAGGGTATATAAAAATTAAGAAAGCCAAAGGGAAGGAATCATAACAAAGATAAAAACAAACTAGAAAAAAAGTACTCAGAACACAAATCACACTTAGAAATGTAACTTCCTTAATCTGTAAGGATTCATAATGAACCGAAAGAAGATCAACGCAAAAATGGTAGACATGAACAACATTATAAAACAATTAGACCAACAGACATCTATTGAATACTCCAGTCAAGAACAAAATACATTCTTCTCAAGTGTGCATGGAACATTCTCCAGAATAAACCATATGCTGCTGCTAAGTCACTTCAGTTATGTCCGACTCTGTGCGACCCCATAGACGGCAGCCCACCAGGCTCCCCTGTCCCTGGATTCTCCAGGCAAGAACACTGGAGTGGGTTGCCATTTCCTTCTCCAATGTATGAAAGTGAAAAGTGAAAGTGAAGTTGCTCAGTCGTGTCCGACTCTTAGCGACCCCATGGACTGCAGCCTACCAGGCTCCTCCATCCATGGGATTTTCCAGGCAAGAGTACTGGAGTGGGGTGCCATTGCCTTCTCCAAATAAACCATATACTAGCTCATAAAACAAATATCAATATATTTAAAAGGAGAGCCATAATAGAACACATACCCTCCCACCACAATGGAATGAAATTAGAAATCACAAACAGGAAGGGATTGGGGAACTTCACAGCTATGATAAAATTGAAACAACACACTTTCAAATAACCAATTAGTCAAAGAAGATATCAAAACAGAAATTGTTAAATATTTTGAGATGAATGAAACTGAGGATACCGTATACCAAAACTTATGGGATATAGCTAAAGCAGCTGAAAACTTAGAAAGAAATTTTTGCCTATAAATGACTGCATTAAGGAAGAAGAAAAATCTCAAATCAATAACCTAATACTATTCAGTGACGCACTAGAAAATGAAGAACATACTAAAGGTAAAGCAAAGAGAGGAAGGAAATAGTACAGATTCGAACAGAAAGTAATGAAACTAAAGCTAGAAAAACAACAGAGTCCGTGCTGATGAACGTGTGATGGATCTTGTGGGGCCCTGGCCCTTCTGCTTGCCCAGGACTGCAGTAGAAACAGGAAAAGGCCGTTCTGGTCCCACCTTCTGCCCCAAGAGGAAGTGGTGAAGGAGGGAGATCAGGTTCATGGAGGGGAAGGGAGCCAGCTCTGGTAGACTGGCTGCTCTAAGAGATGTTATGTTACTTATTACCTGTCTTGTTTTCACTAGCTGTCAATATATTCCTGAAACCTAAAGCAGGCAGCACAGAGCGGGTGCTCCTATGGTTGTTGAATGATTGAATAAAGGCTGCATGTATGCCACTGTGTGGTTGTTATAATATTTAGTAATAAGCCTCCTAAAACTAAAAATTTCTGATTTTTTCAAAATTATTACATTGAATATATTTGAAAATAAAACCATATATGTTTTCTGATGACCTTAGTAGGTGACTTTCTAGAAGAGTAGAATCTGGGTCAACCCACCAAGCATATTTTGTACTTGTAAATATACAAGTGTATTTTTACTGTAACCCAGCCTCACACACACACTTGGGCACAGGTGCGTCCAGCTTTGGTTCCTGGAATTCAGTAGCTTTGATCTGATGTTGTGGGTCTTTCTTTGTTTTATTTTTCCTAACTGTGAAAAAAAAATTTCATATGATCCATTTATTTATTTATATTTTTGGCTGCGGTAGGTCTTCATTGCTGCACGTGGGCTTGTTCTAGTTGCAGTGAGCAGGGGCTGCTCTTCAGTGCAGTGCCCAGGTTTCTCATTGCAGTGGCTTCTCTTGTTACGGAGTGTGGGCGCCAGGCACGCGGCCTCAGTAGTTCCAGCCCTTGGGCTCATTCGTTGCAGTTCGAGGGCTCTAGAGCTCTGGCTCAGTAGTTGTGGTGCGTGGGCTTAGTCGTCCCACAGCATGTGAGATCTTCCTGCACCAGAGATGGAACCTGTGTCCCCTGCATTGGCAGGCAGATTCTTATCCTTTGTGCTCCCAGGGAAGTCCTAAATTAAGTTTTAAGAAAAGAATGAGGTTGCATCCTAGTTTCATGTAGAAATTCTTGTCATTGTGGATGCAGCCTCCTGTTTTGAGATGGTTTCAAAAAATCAAAATTGGTACTTAATTTTATCTTTTCACCTTCCCTGGAGACTATCGCATGCTTTCATTTCCTTATTTAGACTACTGATAATGGTGCAAAGCGTCTCCGCACTTGTGGAATAACTATTACTTCTGTTTTCCTAAGTGCCCTCATATATAGTCCTCATTTGAGTCCCATATATCCTGGGATGGAGTGCCTGTCCTGATGGGGTGGGTGGGAAAGGACTACTGGGGCAGAAGAGACTGTGTGGGGTGCTGGGAGTGTTCTGTGTCTTGACTGGGTGATGGCTACTCAGCTGCATACAGTTATCAAAGCTGGAGCAGCTACTTAAGAAGTGAGGATTACTGCAGGGAATGGTCTGTAAAAATAGAAACTATCAAAAGGAATCAACACAAAATTGTAGGGCTGAAAAGTCAAACAGCTGAAGTGAAAAATCCACACTACACGTGTTTAACTGTGCAATTGACCGGTAGAAGAAAGGATCGGTGAGCTTGACGATAGGACAAAAGAACACAGGACAGATAGCCTCTGCGTGTGCATTTCCTAAAGAAAGCGGAGTCCCTGGTTTATCTCTTCTTCTAGACAGGGAAACAGTTGGAGATCCCTTTGAAGAGTTTGTTGATATTATCAAACAATACAAGAAATAGCTACATTATCCACTAGCTAGAAGAGACTCGTATATTCATGAATCCATGACCTAAATACATAACTTTATATAAAAAGAAGCATGTGTGTACTTTCCTCCCCCTCCTTGCAGTCTCCTCTGGAGAAGCTGTGAGTGGCACAGGGGCAGGGGTGTATGTTCTTGCTGGGTGATTCACTCCTTCCTTCCCCTCTTTGTTCCTGCATGAGTGTGTCTCCTGCTGTGACTCAAGATTTCCAGGCACCAGGTTTCTTGGAGACTAGAATTCAGCCCCTCCTCCGTCCATCTCCTCCCTGCCCTTCCCCTGGGAAAGGGGCCCCAGCCGGGCCTAACTGCCCACAGCCTGCCCCAGTGGTGTCTCGGGTTGCACCTGGGCCTGCTAGGCTCCTGGAGGTGCAGACTGGCTGTGACAGAGCTGTCGGGAAGGTATCTTGCTTGCTGGGGTCCTCCTGTGGCCCCTCATTTGTGAGCCTCCTGCTACTCTGGGGACACCTTCTCTTTCTGTCCCCACTGGCCTTTCTGTCACCTTCTCAGTAGGCCTGGTGACTCAGCCCTGCAACCTCACAGAGACCCGTTTTTTTTTTTTTTTTCTCTCTCCTGGACCTTAGTCCCTAGCTCTTCTCCCTTTGAGTTGCTAGGAGGCTCCACAGTCAGGCTTCTGTCCCCTTCCCAAAGCCAAGGTGCTGAGTACAGAGCTGTATCCACTCCCAGGGGCTGCCCTTCTGCCCCTGCCCATTGGCCCCTCTGCCTCACCCTGAAGCCATGGCAGCCCTCCAGTGCCATCTCTCCTCTGCTCCACAGTCTGCTCCTGCTCAGTTATCCCGCTTTCCTCCAAACCAGCACCAGATGTCCTGTGACAGCTCACAATAGGAAACTCCCATCTTCCAGCTCTGTACCTTTTTTCCTGACATTTCACTTTTTCCCCAATCTCCCCACCCCAACATGGACACTACATCTCCTGTGGGGCTCTCTAACAGTTAGGAAGATAACCATGAGAAGATAAGTGCATTCCCAAGATGGCATGTATCTGTTGTTATGTTGGAGCCCTTCAACCATCCTTTCTCCCAAAAACCTCAATCACCAGCATCCTAAGAGCCAAGAACTTGTGAATATACTTGAAAATAGATTATATTAGATTCTTGATGATGTTCTTACTAGAACATGGGGCTTCCTAGAAGAAATAGAATATCTGGGTTAACCTAGAGGGGTATTTTTTCCTACACACACACACACACACACACACACACACACAAATACCCATGCACTCTTTTGGTTCTTACCAACAGTTTGTTCATTTCGGTCTGGAGATTGGGGGAGCTATGATGTCAGGGTTGCTCACAACTGATTCCATGTACTTGTTCTGCCCCATGATGGAGAAAAGTCAGGCCCAGGACTGGAGTTGAGAAGTCAGAGGGTTTTATGTTGGGGCCGGGACAGGGGCAGGTCTGTACAGAGCTCTTCAGAATTCTGCAAGTGAATGAGGGCAGACCCTGGCAGAGTATTCACACCGTCAGAGGGAGCATGAGATCTTCAGAGGGGGAATGTCATCACCGTAGGAAGGGAAGACCCCGTGGGAGGGAAGTGGTCCAGACAAAGCTCACCCCCATCCTGTATGCCCTGGTCTGTAGCGGAAAGCAGGGACCTGCATTTCCTGGCTTCCCTGGTGGCTTAGATGGTAAAGAATCTGCCTGCAATGCAGGAGACCTGGGTTCAATGCTTGCGTCAGGAAGATCCCCTGGAGGAGGGAAAGGCAACCCACTCCAGTATTCTTGATTGGGAAATCCCATAGACAGAGGAGCCTGGCAGGCTATAGTCCATAGGGTTGCAAACAGTTTAGCAAGATTGCAACTAACACTAACTGTTATAGAAAATAAACATACCATTATGGCAACAATCAGATAATACATAAAGGTTCCTATGAGCAATCTCTCTCCAGCACTGTCCTGTTTGGCTCTTGACTGCAGCTAAGGACAGGGAGAAATCTGCCCATGAAAAGATGTCCCAAAAGGTGATGGGGTGACACATGACGTCACCCATACCATTCTCAGCTGCCCCAGGAGAAAGAGTAATGGCAGTTACAGTGACTGCTCCCTCCAAAGCGGCTTCATTCTGGTGTCTTCTTGTGTCCTTCCTCTAAAGGGGAGGATCCCACATGTGACTGGGCTTTTGAAAGCATAACTCCTTCACAAGAGAGGTCTGAGAGAAGCCTAGTGGTATTTGAATCTTGTTTAATGTTTTTTGATTGTAACTAAAGGGCAATAAGAAGTACCCTTTGCTGATCTAGAGGTGTCTTCCTTATCTGGAAGTTCTCTGCGTGGCATAATTCACAGGAAATCTGAAAACTTTTCCCCTAAGATCAGGAAAAAGACAAGGATGCCCCACTGACAACTTTTATCCACATAGTACTACAAGTCCAAGCCAGAGGAATTAGGCAAGGAAAAGAGGCATCCAAATAGGAAACCAAGAAGTAAAACTGTCACTGTTCTCAGATACATGATTTTATATATAGAAAACCCTCAAGACTCCATCAAAAACTCTTAGAATAAATGAATTCAATAAAGCTACAGGATACAAAATCAGCATAAAAAAACCATTGTATTTCTTTATATTAATAATAAACCAGCAGAAAGAGAAATTAAGGAAATAATGTCATTTACAATTGCATCAAAAAGAATAAAATTTCTAGGAATAGATTTAACCATGGAGGTAAAAGATATGCATATTGAAAAGAAGACATTGAAGAAGACACATCTGTGACAACATGGATGGGCCTTGAGGGCATTATGCTAAGTGAAATAAACAGGACAGAGAAAGCAACTACAATATAATCTCTATTATATGTGAGATCTTAAAAAAAAACAAGCTCAGAGATACAGGAAAAAACTGATAGCTGCCAGAAGTAGGAGGCAGCAGGGTAGGGTGGGAGAAATGGGTGAAGAGGATGAAAAGGCAAAAAGAAAAGAAAAAAGGACTGGATGTAAACTGAGAGTTAACAGACTCAAGAGAGTGTATGACTGCAGGCTTTAGCACAGGGACTGGGGAGGGTTTTGCGGGGCTGGTTAAAATGTCTCTTGCTTCCTCTTGGTTCTCAGTGTCATGGTAGGTGATGAGGCTGGGGGTACACAGGACCTCCACCAGCCCAAGTCATCAGTTGCATCCAATCTGCCTTGGGTTCTCTCTGGCAGCTCCCCTCCCCAGGACCAGCGTAGACTCCCCCCTCCCCTAGTTGGACTGTTAACAAAAGACCTGCCTCAGGCCTCAGGGGTCAAGGGACAAAATGTACCTTTTTTTAAATTTTTAAGTTAAAAACAAAACAAAACACGGGGATTCCCCGGTGGTCCAGTGGTTAGGACTCTGTGCTTCCACTGCAGGGGCACAAGTTTGCTCCCTGGTCAGGGAACTAAGTTCCCACATGCCATAAGGCAGCCAAAAATAAAATGAAACAAACAAACAAACAAACAAACACCTTTCTCCGACTTCCCTGGTGGTCCAGGGGTTAAGAGTCTGCTTGGCAAAGCAGGGACAGGGATTGATCCCTGCTCTGAGAAGATTCCATATGCTTCGGGGCAACTAAGCTCCTGCACCACAACTTCTGAAGCCTGGGCTCTACAGCCTGTACTCCACAACAAGAGAAGCCAGGGCAATAAGAAGCCCGCCCACCAGGACCAGAGAGTAGCCCCTGCTCTCCGCAACTAGAGAACAGCCAGTGCGCAGCAATGAAGACCTGGCACAGCCAGAAATGAATTAATTAATTAAAAATTTTTTTCCAAACAAACAAAACCCCAAACTTTCCTCAAGTCACACGGATTTATTGACTCTGGATGATCAGAATTCAGAGCTCTTAGTGGACATGTTGGTATTCTGGTCCACAATTTAAAAAAAGAAAAACAAAATCCAATACAGGGTCTGGCTGCCGGGCACTGCTGTGACAAACAACACATACGAAAGCTCTTCCCCACCCTGGGCCCCCACCAGGCTTCTGAGGGGGCAACTTCGAGAACACCTCCCAGGGCTGCCGGGCAGCCCAAGACAGAAACCCTTGTTTCCAGTCTGCAACATTCTGACAGGAAGCAGGCCTGTGGTGCTTCCTGTCCAGAAAGCAAAGGCAGAGAGGGATTTAACTCCTTTTGGAACCAGGCTCATCTGAGAGTAGATTATTCCTTTCAGTGGAAGAGGTTTTCATAATAAGGGTTCCTTTCTCTTTTTATGTTGCATGACTAAATGTGAAAGGTGCTGTAACAGACTTTGATGGAAACTTTTTAAAAAAAAAACAAACAATTTGTACTTGCCTTGCTGTCATAAGCACTCATACCCTCGTAGGATAGAGGGCCCAGCACCAGTGAAGTATGGGGGACAGACTTGGGCTCAGGAACAGCAGAAGTATGGAGTCCGTGGGGAGAGCCCACACATATCAGAGACCCTCTGGGAGGTGAGAGGAAGAGTAGAAAAAGATACTGGGAACCCTGAGGAGTGAATGCTACCTTTTTAGGTACCATCAAAGGCACTATGGTACCTTTTTAAAAATAGATTTTATTTAAAAGCCAGTATTTATTGATTTGTCTGCCTTGGGTCTTTGTTTCAGCAGGGGGATCTTCCTTCCATCCTGTGGGTTTCTTTCCTTGTAGTGCATGCACTCTCTAGTTGTGGAGGGCAGGACTCAGTAGCTGGGGGTGTGCCAGCTCAGTAGCTTGAGGCATGTGGGATCTTAGTTCCCCCTCTCAGGGATCAAACCTGAGATCCCTGCATTGAAAGGCAGATTATTAACCACTAAAGCACCAGGGAAATCCTGATTTGGTAACTTGTTGATCCTGGCAAACTAGGGAGATGGGACAGTCCAGGGTGATTTGGACCCTTCTCTGAGCCTGATGATAGGAAGTGCTGCATTGCCTCAATGTGAATGGTGACCCCAGTTTGTGAAATCAGAGACATTCAGAGTTGTGAACATAAAAAATAGGACTTGGTGGATGTATTCATCTGCAAATAAAGTGTTTCAACTACATAGTCACAACCAGGCCACCTTCTTTCTCCTGGATGCCACTTATATTGGGGCGGGGAGTTATTCACCAGACTCCAAAATGTTCTGTTGGGTAGAACTTCAGGTTTATAAAATAAAAGTGAAAAAAGTAAACTTAGAAACCGGTGCTAATGATACTTCAGATCTTTGAAAAGTAGAGTTCACAACAGGAAAATATGGTGTGTATCGTTTGCCTTTGGGAGCTTCCCTGGTGACTCAGTGGTAAAGAATCCATTTGCCAACGCAGGAGACTTGAGTTCCATCTTTGGGTCGGGAAGATCCCCTGGAGAAGGGAATGGCAACCCACCATTATTGGGTTATTTGTTTCATTATCCAGTATTCTTACATGGGAAATCCCATAGACAGAGGAGCCTGGCGGGCCACAGTCCATGGGCTTGCAAAAGAGTTCGCCATGACTTAGCAACTAAACAACAATTCTTTGCCTTTAAATAAATACTTATTTGTAATTCTATAGTAAAGTGATTATTAACACTATTTATATGATATAGGCCCAGGGCAAAAAGGTTCACCAGGTCTGTCTCATTTCCTAAGTACTTAAATCTCAGAAAGTGCAATGAGTCCTGCAACCTCCTCATTTTTCTAACAATTCAAGATTTCTTAGTTGACCCATCACTCCCCTACAGTACAGTACAGGGCACCTCTTGGATCTCCTTCTTGGCTGTCCATGTTCTCTGGCCTCCTTGGGGCCCTGGTCAATGAAGGGCGGGGCGGGGAGGAGCAGAAGCTGGGAGTGGGCAGAAGGCAGTAGTTAGAAGACAGGTGATTCATTCATTTTCTCAACCCGTGGGGCATTAGGACCTGCCTGGAACGAAGGCACAGACCTGCCTAGCGCTGAATGAAAAACCGTGTCACACGCAGTTTGCTGGCGGAAATTCCCCTTTTGGTAAAGCCCGGGCTCCTCTCCTGAGCCACGCGTGATTGGCTGGAAGTGGTAATGATTATATCAGCAAGCACTGGCTCATTCGCTACCGCGGGTGGCGCAATCCCAAGTAGAGGTAGGCTAAGCTAAACAGCTGAGCTCCGCTCTGCGCACCTCGCAGGGGTGATCGCGCGCCCCACAAAACACACTTTCATTTCTGATGGCTCTGGAGGCTGTCACCCCGCGGCAACCTGGACAGCGAACGCTCCCCGACCGCACCGGGCAGCAGGGACAGAGAGCAGCAGCCTCCTCGAGCTCCCGGGCAGGTTGCACCCAGGGCCCCAGGCCTCGACTCCGGGGCCCCTGGGCTCTCATCTTCACCGTCTTGGGTGTCTTGCTGTTGGTGAGTTCCCGCCGCGAGTCCTGGCTCCAAAAGGCACTCTTGGTGGCCCGGAAAAGGCCCGGGCGCGCCTGGCTGGGCAAATCCCTGCAGGACCCGCCTGGGCAAGTCCAATTCGCGGCGTGTTGGTGGGGGGCCCGAGAGGAGTTCAGATCCCTGGCGTCTACTTGCTGCCTGGAAGATCTGGCTCCTTGGAGAGCCTGACCTCTGGATTGGCCCCAGGCCCTGGGAGCATCAGATCTCATTTCTTTCCTTTCCTTTCCCTTTTCCCTCTGCATACCCTCCTCACTCTTTTCTCTCTCTTGCTATTTTGCACTGCATGTATCTTCTAAAACGTGTCCTTTGTAAATCACTAAGTGTAGGCTCCATCTTCCCCCACCACTGCCTTAAGCACCCTTACATTTCCTTTTCTCTGAAAGGAGAACAACTTCAAAATTGCTTCCAGCTCCTTGCGCTTTATGAATAGAAACCACCAATCAACTCAGCTTGGGTCAGATTCTCACCACTTTCTTTCAGACGGGAGTTGGAGGCTCTGGATGTGTTTCAGCACTGCTGCTGCTGCTAAGTCGCTTCACTGATGTCCAACTCTGTGCGACCCCATAGACGGCAGCCCACCAGGCTTCCCCGTCCCTGAGTGTGCATTTTTAAGAAACTCACCGTGGGGAAAAATGTGCACACTTGGCACCGCCTTCTTGCATTGTTTGAGGCTCTTTTCAAAGCTGCTTAGAGGGTCAAATAAAAAAAAAATTGAGGGTCTAACAAAGTTACAGGAATCGTGAAAATACACATCTTTCATTGACCAAATTAGTACCAAAAATCTGGAAAGAAATAGCATTTTGTATTCACAGGAAGTATAGAATTCGTTTTTAAAGTATCGGTTTGTAATAGGTAGGACTCATGTTGAACACACGTGATGAATGGGTCTGGGTGCCTGTCAAGTATCCAGTGTAGCCATGTGCATTGTCTGTTGGGTAACTCCTTAGAAGTGGAATTGCTGGGTCAGTGGGTTAGATGATTTTACGCTTTTGCCTAGATAATGACAAACTGTTCTCCCAAAGAAGACTGGACCATTTTAACTCACACCAGGAGTCCACAAGGGTGCCCTATTTCCCTGCACCCTTGCACACTGAGCTCAAACGGTAAAGGATCTGCCTGTGATGCAGGAGACCAGGGTTCGATCCCTGGGTTGGGAAGTTCCTGTGGAGAAGGGGATGGCAATCCACTCCAGTACTCTTGCCTGGAGAATTCCACGGACAGAAGCCTGGCGGGCTACAGTCCATGGGATCGCAAAGAGTCGGAGACGACTGAGCGACTAACGCACGCACGCACTTGCACACTGAACTTTAACACTTTCCCACTCTAAGAAGTAAAGATGGGGCACCATAGTGTCATGGTTTTGATTCTTCCATTCCAGTAGAGTGTTTCAAGGATCCATGAGATTGCTGAGACTGGGAGTCGATAACCAGGAGACCCCCACGTTAGGACATAGGGGAGGGCACAAAAATTCAGACCAGAAAAGAACTAACACAAATCTTGACACAAATTCTTTCAGACAACAGGAGTTCTTCACTAGTTCTTCTAAGGCCAACATAACCCTAATACCTAAACCTAACGGAAACATTTGAAAAGAAGAAAAAATACTTTTAAATACCCTTCCTAAAAGCGGAGGCAAAATTCCTTTACAAAGCAAATAGTTAACCAAATTCTAGATCTTTAAAAACTATGGCAGAAACCATCACATAAAGTAACTATCCTCTAATTAAAAATGTAACACACACACACACACACACAAACCAGTGTAAAGGAGAAAAGCTATATGAACAGCTTAACAGATGCAGAAAAAGAATTTGAACTGACACTTAACCTCCTGTAATGAAAAGGGGAAAGTGTTAGTTGCTCAATCGTGTCCCAACAATCTGAAACCCCATGGACTGTAGCCTGCCAGGCTCCTCTGTCCATGGAATTCTCTAGGCAAGAATACTGGAGTGGATTGCCATTCCCTTCTCCAGGACATCTTCCTGACACAGGGATTGAACCTGGGTCTCCTGCGTTGCAGGCAGAGTCTTTACTGTCAGAAAAAAGTCTCATTTTATCAGGGTAGAAGGGACCTTCCTCCATATGATGAAGGCTACTCCCTCTTGGAGTCACATTAGAGATTAGGATAACTGAGGAAGGGGCATGAGGGAATGTTTTGAAGCAAGCTAATTTCCATGATCTAGATAGAGGGTTTGGATTTCCCTTAAGATTGTGCACGTCTTTCTTTGGAAATCTTAACATTAAAGTAAACTGTAAAGAAATACTGAGCTTGAGTTACTGACGTAATGCCAATGTATTAAGAGTTGCAGATATGAATTTCATCATAAAAATGAGACACTTAGGAGAATGGACAGAGGGGATGGATAGAGAAAGAAATATGTGATACACCTAGGTTACAGAACTTAGGTGGTGAGCATATAAGAGTTTAGTGAATGAATGTTACAACTTTGTTGGATGTTTGAAACTGTTCGTAGCAAAACATTGAGGGAGAGAGTCTGTGAGAGGAGAACCAGGGAAGAAAGGAAGGCATAGGATTGTGAGGGCAGGGAAAGGAGAGTCCACCAATTTGGGGTGACTCGGAGGAGGCCCGGACTGGGGAAGGGATGATTAGGGACACATATGAGCTTAGCTGTCCGCAAATACTTAACAGGTGGCATTTTATCTTGTTTAGATCCAGGCAGTTGAACTGGGCTCAACATAAGCTGTTTCCACTTTAACTTTGTTTTTCTTTCTTTTTTTCCTCTTCATGTCACTTTCTACTTTAAATCACTCCCAGATTAAAGTTACAAAACTATACAAAACCCTTTGTTTCCTGTATCATCTGAAACATAGCTGCTGACATGACAGATCCCATGACTGGACACTTGAATGTATATTTCCCACAAATGAGGACAGTCTCCTCCCAAATGACAATACAACCCTGAACATCAGAACACTATCATCAACACATTAATCCTGGTGGAAGCCTCAGACTTCAGTGATTTCAGACTGGCCCCATTGTGTCATTTTTAGCACAGCTGCTAACTGCTGCTGCTAAGTCGCTTCAGTCGTGTCCGACTCTGTGCGACCCCATAGACGGCAGCCCACCAGACTCCCCCGTGCCTAGGGTTCTCCAGGCAAGAACACTGGAGTGGGTTGCCATTTCCTTCTCCAATGCATGAAAGCGAAAAGTGAAAGTGAAGTTGCTCAGTCGTGTCTGACTGTTAGCGACCCCCTGGACTGCAGCCCACCAGGCTCCTCCATCCATGGGATTTTCCAGGCAGGAGTACTGGAGTGGGGTGCCATTGCCTTCTCCATTTTAGCATAGAGACTTGGCTAAAAACCCTGTATTGCTATTTCTTCTTTCTCCATGTGATTCTGGTATTTTGTGGAACACTGACCGCTTCCTTTTGGGGACCGCGTGTTGGATTAAAGCCACAAGTCCATTACTCAGTATGTGATTCTATATCCTGATTATGAAAAATTGTATGCATGACAGAACCCTCATTTGTGAAAATGTATGTATGTGTGCACGCACATGTGAGAAAGAAAGAGAGAGCCTGAGCGTATTCACACATACGGTCAAATAGAAGAAGTCAAGACACAAAATAATGGATGTTTTCTCTAATCCAGGGGATCTCTATGGTTTCTGTATTCTCTTATAAAAAAAATTTTCCTTGCCCATACTTTCTGGGCTTCCCAGGTGGTACTAGTAGTAAAGAACCAGCCTGCCAACACAGGAGATGCAAGAGACTGAATTTTGATCCCTGGGTCGGGAAGATCCCCTGGAGGAGGAAATGGCAGCTCACTCCAAAATTCCTGCTGGGAGAATCCCATGGACAGAGGAGCCTGACGGGCTACAGTCCATGGGGTTGCAAAGAGTTGGACGTATCTGAGCACATACTTTCTGGAATAAACATATTTTAAGAGGAAGGAATACAGGGGGAAAAACTTAAGTGTAAGTTACTTGCTGGCACAAAAGGCCAAAGAACAAACATGAATGAGAGTTTAGAGCTGGGAAGAAAGATCCCAGTTGTGTTTCATTTTGCAGGTAGTGGTCAAGGAAATGTGGGGTGGGTCCTAGAAGGGGTGAGAGTGTGGAAGCCACTCATGCCTGTCCCTGCTTTGTCCCCATAGGTCAAAGCTGCTTCAGCCATGTCTGTAAGGAAGGATGAAATTCACCAGCAGTCATCAGCCCCACTGGAACGGAGCCCCCAGCAGAAGTTATGTCCACCAGGTAGATTCTAGGACTGGTCTCCAACCCTTGTCTTCATGTCTGTGTGTTTATTTCTGGCTGTGCCTGAGGCTGTGTTGCTGCATGGGCTCTCTCTAGTTGTGGAGAGGGGGGCCAGCTCTCCAGTTGCGGTACTTGAGCTTCTCCCTAGGGGGCTTCTCCTGTTGCAGAGCACAGGCTCTCGGGTGCACGGGCTGCAGTAGTTGCAGCCTGTGTGCTCAGTAGTTGTGGCTCCCGAGCTGTGGAGGACAGGCTCAGTATTTGTGACACGTGGGCTTAGGTGCTCTGCAGCCTGTGGGATCTTCCCAGACCAGGGATCCAACCCATGTATTCTGCATAGGCAGACAGATTCTTTACCACTGAGCCACCAGGGAAGCCCCTGACCTTTCTTTTTACTGTTTAATGTGCCAGCTATGAATGTGACTTGGATACGTGGCTTGTAATATATTTCTGTTGGCAGTACTGGTCTAGGGTATGTGTTAGATGAAGAATCAAAAGATGAAAGCCCGGTTGAGAAGAGTTCCCCTTGTGGATTCCACAGACGGCCAAAAGAGGCCTCCCCAGCCACACTGGCAGCCTCAGGGTATCCTGCGGGGATTTACTCACCAGCTTTTCCCTTCCTTCCCAGGATTCTATATGGAAGAAGCCATTAGAGGTTGTGCCCCATGCACAGATGGGATAGACTACACCAATCATTCAAACACCCTCCCTTCTTGCTTACTTTGCACGACTTGCAAATCAGGTACAGAACCTGTGGTCCCCCACGCCTGCAGTTAGAGTGCTGGGTGATGAGATGGGATTAAATGGGACGAGGAGTCAGAGATCTGATTTCCAGCCCAGCTAGGTTTTCATCTTGTCTTAGGTCAGTAAAATAATGAAAACAGAAGTTATTTGCATAACGCATGCCAACTGGTAGGGAAGTCTTTCAGAACACAGCTGGAAAGAGGAGAATAACCTGTCCCTTGATGGAGGGAGCTGGATGGTAACAGTGCAGAAGGCCTGGGGGAGTGGGGCAGGGCTGGGTTTGAGCTGTGTCATGTGTCTGATCCTGGGCCAGGCTCCTGCGGGCGCCATGCCCTCTGCTCTGGGGTCTCAGCCTCTCTCAGCCTTCATGACCTGAGGTCCCTCTGCCTCTCCGGCAGGGCATCACCCATTGAGACATCATCCAAGGGTTCCTCTCCATCCACAGCGTCTCAGATTACACCTCACCCCAGCCCACTTCTTTCTGGGCTCTCTCATTTCTCTTCCCAACCCTGATGCAATCCGTAATGATGCACAGTCCCTTTTATGCCTCTATTGGTGACGCCTGAACAGTGGCTGTTCTATGGATGGTCTATGTGTGTTGCCACAGAAAATGACCACAAAATTACTTAAAAAAAGATTAACTCATTTATTTTTGGCTGTTCTGTGTCTTTGTTGTGGAACAAGGGCTTTCTCTAGTTGTGGTGAGGGGGGCTACTCCTTGTTGCTTTTCATCGTGGTGCACAGGCCCTAGAGCACAGGATCAGTAGTTGTGGCACACGGGCTTAGCTGCCCCGCAACATATGGGATCTTCCCAGACCAGGGATGGAACCTGTGTCCCCTGCTTTGACAGGCGGATTCTTAACCACTGGACCACCCAGCAAGCCCTCCGAATTACTTCTTGAACTGAGTGGATGGAGATCTGGGTTGTGAAGAAGGGTTGAGAGACATATGAGGGAAACACACTCTCAAAACCTTATCTTTGGTCTCTAGGAGAAGAAGAAAAAAATCGCTGCACCCCAACCAAGGACACTGAGTGTCAGTGCAAACCTGGCACTTTCCGTGGAGAAGATGCACCTGAATTCTGTCAAAAATGCAGCACCGGGTGAGACACAGGAGCCTAGGGGGGCTTCCAACCCACAGGAGACCCCAGTTTCCTTGTACCCACTTCTGTCTCCTGCTTCCGTGAAGCCCCTCCCACCTCCCAGAGCTCGTTGTGCCTGTGGGGTTTCCTGAGCCTGCAGCAGTGCTCCCTACCACCACTGTTTGTCCTGCACGGCTTTCCCAGTGGCCCCTTCCCACGTCTCCTCGGGAGGGGCCTAGAAAGACCGAAGTGCTGACAGCAGACAGAAGTCATGAGGAGGCCATGTGTGTGCTCCTTCAAGGTTCCTATAAAACCGGAGCCAACTTGACAGGCCTCACACCCAGCCCCTTGTTCCCCAGTAGCACCTGAATCTTTCCTCTTCGGGGACTCGGGGGCCAATAGTAATTCACTGTCCTCTGATGCTCCAGTGTTGGCTGAGATTGGTAGGAAGAGTCAACAGGTGGATGAGAGGGCCTCATATTCAACTTTGACTAGAGGATGAGTCAAACTTGTGCCCACACCCTTCTGACCCTTGACCTGGACGAGGCCCCCCCTTGCCCCTCACAGAGCTTCCCGTGCAGCCCAGGGAGGCCAGGCGGGCCTTGCAGAGGAAGCCCAGCTCCTGAAGGACAGCTCTGAACACTCAGTAGGAGCCTGGGGGCCGCAGTACACAATCCTGGATCCTTTTCCCGCCCAGGGAGGGGGAGTAAGGGGACCCTCCCCTGCAGACAGCAAGAGCCTGTCTCCCCTCCACTGTCTTGTCAGGGGACCCAGGACGGGAGGCTGCCCCCTCTTTCTCCTCATCCAGCCAGCTGTCCCTGATGGGTCCTCCTGTGTCTGTACCCAGGTGCCCTGATGGGAAGATCATGGTTATGGACTGTACCCCCTGGAGCAACATCAATTGTGTGGACCAAGAATCAGGTACCCCGGCCCATGGGGAGGCTCCAGTTCCTGGAGAGCAACCATGAGCCAGAGACTACCCATTACTCCCTCTCCCTCCTCAGGCCCTCCTTCAAGGCTGATGATTGCAATAATTGTAATTGGACTTGTAATCACCGCTGTCCTAATCGGATGTATGGTATGGTGCTGCTTGAAAGGTGAGGTTCTAGAAGAGAAGGAGGAGGTGCTGGCTCCCTCCTCCATCTCCCCAATCCTCCTATTCCTCCTGGCTTGTCTCTGATCTAGTTCCCCAAGAAACCCCTCCTCGTCCCACCTCACCTGGTCCTATAAAACTGATCACATCGGGCCCCCAACTCAGCTGACGGTCCCCTCTTCCCCCTGGCCGAGTCTGGTGGGAGGAGGCAGAAGAGGGTGGTTCAGTAGCACTGCACAGAAATTTTACATGGGTTTCATTTTACTTCATTTTCTTCCCTCTCTTCTCCCTGAGGGTTCTCCAGATTCAGAATGTCCCGCTTGCAGTCACAGGCCCAGGGCTCTTTGTTCAGTGTCTGAGCCCCCAACCTGCACCCTGTCCCTAGGAAGGGAGGTGCGGCAAGAGTGCCCTCCCCACCACTCAGTGGATGTCTCTTCTCTTCTAAGTCTCTTTAATGAGTGCTGGCACAAGGTGATTGGTTTCTCCAGCATCTGGCGGCCTCAGACCCTCAGTAACTGCATCACAACAAAGCCCAGGGTGGACACGGTCTCTGGTTTGTCCTATGCTGTTGTCCCTGACTCTCTCAACTGGCCTGGGGGCTCTAGGCTGAATGTAGGAGGGAGACTGGCCTGCTGAGAGCTGTCCTAAGGCTGGTTGGCAGCGCTGGCCCTGTCCTTACTGTTTGAAACACCCTCACTCTGTAGCCCTGGGGCGTGGGGGGTGTCAGGCAGGGCTGCTCAGTTCCCCTTAGCATCACACCAGAGTCTGGGTGCCATCATCAGAGCCTAGATGTGCTGAGTCTATGCCCACTTGGGGGCACAGCACAGGTGTAGGTGGGAAGGGAGAACCCACTGTCTCCCCCTAGAAGCTTAGGGGTTTGTGGGTTTGTGATTCCTGGGTCAGTGCCTTGCTTTTTCGAGGCCCTTTTCTGGCGCTTATGTCCCCCAGGAAGGTCTGGGGCTCTGGACCATGCACACAACAACAGGCTGACCAATGGAGATTGACTTTCCATTCTGGTCCCTTGGCAGGAAAAGAAGCTGACAGAAGACAACGCCCAGTCCCGAGATGCAGCAAGCAGACTGCCTGTTGGTGAGTGTGGGGCTCTGGCCCTTCTGCTTGCTTGGGACTGTGGTAGAGACAGGGAGAGGCAATGGGTCAGGTCTCCTCTTCTCTGGGGAGGTGGTGATGGAGGGAGACCGGGGCATGGAGGGAAGGGAGCCCACCCCCTGCTCTGGAGAGAGACCAGGGCATGGAGGGGAAGGGAGCCCACCCCCTGCTCTGGAGAGAGACCAGGGCATGGAGGGGAAGGGAGCCCACCCCCTGTTCTGTTCCACTGGCAGCTCTGATGCTACTTCTCATCTGTCTTGTCACCACATCCCTCGTCTAGAACAGGGCAGGCGAAGGGTAATCACTCCTCCCATGACTGACCGAGTGATGGAGTCAGAGCTACATAATATTTTTCTGTGTGACTGTTACATACTTTTAAGCCGTTCCTCATCATAGTGGGAATTTCACATTTATTTCAAAAGTATTGTTGAATCTACTTGAAGTAAAATTTCTTTGTCAACATACAGAACTATTTTCACTATGTATATGTGTGTGTGTGTATATATATATATATATATATGAGGAGGGCATGGCAACCCACCCCAGTATTCTTGCCTGGAGAATCCCCATGGACAGAGGAGCCCAGCAGGCTACAGTCCATGGGGTCGCAAAGAGTCAGACATGACTGAGTGACTAAACATATGTATATTATATATGTATACACACACACTCACACACACACATACAGAGACATTTACAGTTTGGGGTCGTATCATTTCAATAGTTTTGAGGTTTTTGAGTATTACCTTAATTTATAAATTAATCTAGGAGGAATTGAGATCTTTTAGCTATTCTATATTTTTCTTATGAAAAGAGTTAGCATTTTAAGTTAAGAGTTTTATAATACCTCAACTCCATGTGTGTTTTTCTTCAGTAAATTGCTCGTTTCTTGTTGAGGCTGTATCTTTGTATTACAATGTTCTATAACCTAATGAGTTTATCCAACTCATAATTCATTATAGAATTTATTGTCATAATTTTTAACATTCATCCATCCACACATTCACATTTAAGTATTATTGTTGAACCATTAGAGGTTTATAAGAACACAATTGTATATAAAATAATGACTCTTCTGTCCGCTCCCCTCAAAGGTCCTGCATTGGTTTTGATTTGCTTATGGCTGCATCTGCCAGAATTTCAGAACAAGGTTTACTAGGCTCAGTTCTGTAACCTAGGACCCCCGGTTAAGACCAAGGCTGCTCTCCATTGTGTTTTACAGAAACCAGCAGCCCCTGAAGGATCTCAGAGGAGAAGATGGCTGCTGGTTCCAACAGACGCCACTGAAAGTGAGTGTTTTTTTCCTGGGCAGGGGATTAGGAGTGGAGGGAGGAGGGACTGTGTCCTAATTTCTGTCTCCATAGCGGTTAGGGCAACTCAGAGAGGGGATGGCTTGTCCCTGAACCATCAGGACTCTAATTCCCTCCCTGCCCCCTCCTCTTTTTCCCACCCTGCACCCCTCTGTCCTCTAACAGTGGCCCCTAACACCTCCCTGTCCTTCCCTCCTCCACCATCCTCTCTCCTCCCTGGTTGCTCAGGGCCAGGTTGACCCACTCTGAGACATCCGAGAGGTTGTGCTGTCCAGCAGGGCACCCCCTGGCCCAGGGAGGCTGTGGAGCGCCTGTCCATGCATGCTAAGTCTCTTTAATCATGTCTGACTCCTTGCAACCCCATGGACTGTAGCCTGCCAGGCTCCTTAGTCCATGGGATTCTCCAGGCAAGAATACCGGAGTGGGTTACCATGCCCTCCTCCAGGGATCATTCCAACCCAGGGATCGAACCCACATCTTACATCTCCTGCATTAGCAAGCAGGTTCTTTACCACTGGCGCCACCTGGGAGCCCTGTGGAGCGCCTGAACTGTGGCTAAATCTGATGAGCTGTAGTACATAACTCGATACTGTAGTTCAAGGAGTTGGTAGAAAAAATGATTATAATTTGTCTCGTTAACAGTTTTTTTTTTTTTTTTGTATATTGATTACATGTTGAGGGGCTTCCCTGGTGGCTCAGATGGTAAAGAATTCTCCTGTAATGCAAGAGAACAGGGTTCAGTCCCTGGGTCAGGAAGATCCCCTGGAGAAGGGAATGGCAACCCACTCCAGTATTCCTACCTGGAGAATCTCATGGACAGAGGAGCCTGACAGGCTACAGTCCATGAAGTCACAAAGAGTCAGACACACAACTGAGCAGCTAACACTACATATTGCAGTGAAAAAATTCTTAACTTACTTTTAATTGGAGGATAATTGCTTCACAATGTTGTGCTTATTTCTGCTGTACAGCAACATGAACCAGCCATAGGTGCACATATATCCCCTCCCTCTTGAGCCTCCTTCCAACGCCCCCATCCCACCTCCCTTAGGTTATCACAGAGCACCGGATCGAGCTCTCTGTGTTATCAAGCCACTTCCCATTAGCTATCTATATTACATATTGAAAGGAAATTTTTTAGAATACTTTGAGTTAGTACCATATTTTATGAAAACTAGTATTGTTATTTTTCATGTTTTCAGTGTAACTGTTAGAGAATATAAACTTGTGTTGGGTGCCCTCCTTATGTACTGTGGATGGTGGTGTGCACAGCATTTCACACACACAGCGTTGAATCTGCAGCACAGTCCATGAGGCGGGTGGTGTTTGCTCCATTTTAAGGTTAAATTCTTGCTCGGAGTCTGTCCCCATCGAGCTGTACCGCAGGGTCAGGCAGTGAGGCCGAGCGGGGTGTGAGGCCGGAGACCTTCTTCCCTCCAGGCCTTTGCTTTGTCCCCAGTGCAGAGGTGGCAGCCAGGAGGCCTCACCCTCCTGAGAAAGGCAGGTGCCCTCCTCTGAGGTCTGTTGCCCCTCGCTGTCCCACCCTCTGTCTCATATCACAGATGCCTTCTCCCTCTGTGACAGCAGTCTCCTCTTCCAGATGGGCCCGCATCCCCTGCTTGGGGCAGGACTCTCTGCTGACCTGGACTGCCCCCAACTGCTCTGGGTGCTGGCGAAGTCCAATGCCCAGTGCCTGTGTGGCTTGTTTGCTGCTGGGAAGCAGGTCAGGGGCGCAGAGCAGCAGGATTACCAGCAGGGGGAGCTCCTCAGGTTCCCATCCTGAAGTCTAGGCCTGAATTGAGGGTCCTTTGCCTTTGTGAAAGCCCGTTCCAACTCTGTCTCTGTGACTTTCCCCCAACCTAGGCCTGAAGCTATTCTTCAGTGAGTTTGCAGCTGTCTTTTCCTTGTGACTTCTGTGATTCGCTCCTGAGGCAGTTGGGCCTCACATGAAATGAGATCCTTGTGACCAGAGAATAGGCCTGGGTCTCTCCACATGCCTTGTGTGATGCTGCCAGTCACCAAGAAGGGACAGGGGACCTCAGTCAACACCCCGATGGATGCCTTGGAAATGCTGGGGCAAAGGTTGACAAATGAGACAATTCAAGAGTGCCTGCGGAACTCAGGAAAGTATTAACATGTTTATGAAGAAAGTGAGACAGGCTCTGCTGTGCCCTGACCGTTTGAGGACCTCAGTCTTTCAGTTCAGGACACACTGCTAATAGACTTCTAGTTTTTATTTGTATTTGTTTGAAATTTGTCATTCATGTTAGTATGTATGCATTTAGTGATGTAACTTATAATGAAGGTGTTAGTCACTGAGTCATGTCCAACTCTTTGCGACCCTATGGACTGTCCCCACCAGGCTCTTCTGTCCATGGGGTTTCTCCAGGCAAGAGTACTGGAGTGGGTTGCCGTTTCCTTCTCCAGGGGATCTTCCCTACCCAGGGATGGAACCTAGGTCTCTTGCACTGCAGGCAGACTCCTTACCAACTGAGCCACCAGGGAGGCCCCGTAACTTGTAATATACATCATTAAAGTGCAAACATCTTATATGTCTTGGTACTTTCATGTTTGTGCATATATATGTATGTGTAGAAAAACATTTTGCAAATATAATTTCTAGGTTTATGTGGGCTACCTGGTTGAGTACTGGCAATCTAAATAAACTAGAAATACAAAAGGAGGGCATTCCCTGGCTGTTCAGTGGTTGGGACTCTGCCCTGAGAGCCCTGAGTTCAATCCCTGGTCAGAAAGTAAGATCCCACGAGCCATGAGGCAAAAACAAACAAACAAAAACCTACAAAACAAGAACAGCAATAAAGGAGAGCAAGCCCACTGCTGGGGGAATTTGACCACTTTGGGATTGCCTGGCGACTTCTTCAGGGTCCAGGCTTTAAACATGTCAACTTTATAGTTGGGTGAATATTTGTATTTTTCATAGAGAGATGTTAACAAGTGAGCAGAGAGGGAGCGGAATTGGCACCCCCGTGTTGTGTCTGGTGACCGTGAACTGGGCTGTCATTCCCCGGGCTTCTTCCTGCTCATCTGGGAGGTTAGGGTGGGACGTGGGTTAGATATGAGTGTCAGATAGTTTCTGTGTCACGTCTGCTCTTATCAGTGACCTTCATTCCATCTGGGCTCAAGGAAGAGAGGACAAGGATCTGCCATAGTTTCTGGGAGGAAGAATGGATGGGCTCCTTGGTTATGTTCAGTGTTGGCTTGCTCCTCCCTAGATGGGCCCCCCCTGATACTGGTGCTCTGAGCCCAGAATTGCCTTTTTGTGTTTGAATTGGCTGATTAAGGATCTCAACCCCTCTGTAAGCTTTGACCTTCTGCAGAAAAGACACAGAAATGATGATTCTTAAATACTGTGAGAACTGACCTAAAATGCCTGCTATATTAGGGTTTTGTATTTTATTTATTTATTTATTTTTTTTAACCTTCTGCCAAACCCTTCTCCATAGTATTCCAATCACTGCAGGATAATTTAATAGCAGAAGCAATTCTCAGGGAGGTTTTTGGTCTAGTCCATCTCAAGGCTTGTATGTTGTCTTCCCAAGGTTGATGTGACTGGTGTGGTCAAAACTGGAATTGCCTAAAATGTAGGTACAAATGGATACAGTGTGTGGAGTTCACTTGTGTTTTGAGAAGGGCCGACCCCGTGGTCTTGGTGCTACATCCCTCTGGCCCTGATGTCCCTCCCTCTCCTGGAAGTCAGGTGTTTCCTGTCTTTGCTGTTCCTTCTGTGCAGGACACTCTGCCTTCATCCCCAGGAGGAGATAGAAATGAATTCCTGGGACTTCCCTGGCGGTTCAGTGGTTAAGACTCTGCACTCCCAATGCAAGGAGCCTGGGTTCAGTCTCTGGTTGGGGAACTGAGATCCCACACACCACAACTAAGCATGTGCTCCGCAACTGAGCCCATGTGCTGTAGAGCCTGCACATCACAGTAGAGGAGCCTGTGTGCTGCAGTGAAGAGTCTGCCCAGCTAAAATAAATAAATAAGATACAATAAAATTTGAAACTGTCACCTATATGTTACAAAAAGCATGTGCATTTGTAAAACAGTTTAAAAAAGTAAATAGTCAAGTGTCAGGTCACTTGTCCCTTTCTCAGAAGACTTCCTTGAGTGCCCATTAGAGTATCAGCCTTGTCAGTATTTGTCATGTATATTCATTTGTACACATTTATTGTGTGTTTTACTAATGAGAACCTTCAAGAAAAGTGAAACTTGACGCCTTTGTTGCTTTCCGGTGGGTGCTTAGTCGCTCAGTCGTGTCCGACTCTTTGCGACCCTGTGAACTAAGCCTGCCAGACTCCCCTGTCCATGGGATTCTCCAGGCAAGAATACTGGAGTGAGTTGCCATTTCCTACTCCAGGGGATCTTCCCGATCCAGGGATCGAACCCGAGTGTCCTGTGTCTCCTGCACTGCATGCGAGTTCTTTGCCTGCTGAGCCATCCGGGAAGCATTACTGCTTTATGCCAATGCAAATGTTACAATTTAGAGTTTTACTTGAAGACTGGATGCCTGTTCAGGTTTCTCCTCAGTACTGAATTTGTGACCAAATTAAATATGCAATTTCCACATGTACACCCGTGGTGGATTCATGTTGATGTATGGCAAAACCAATACAGTATTGTAAAGTAATTAGCCTCTAGTTAAAATAAATAAATTTAAATTAAAAAAATTTTTAAAAAGCAACCGTAATACTATATATATCTCATCTAAAAATTGGATAATAAAAATTCATTAAATATACAAAAATAATAAAAAAAATAAATATGCAATATCATATACAAATTTTATAATTTTAGTAAACGTGCAATTTTATGATTTTGAATAAAATTGAATATTCAGTGTTATATACAAATTTTGCAATTTTCTATAAACCTGCAATTTAAAGAATTTGTGGCCGAATTAAAAATGCAATGTTATATACAAATTTTATAATTTTATATAAATAAGCAATTGGATGAATTTGTGACCAAATTACATGGCAGTTACATAAAAATTTTGCAATTTTATATAAATATGCAATTTTATGACTTTGTGACCAAATTAAATATGTGATGTTATATACAAATATTATAATTTTATATATAGTTTTATACAATTTGACAAATGTGGAATGTTATAAAAAGTATAAGAACTATCAAAATGTTAGAAATTATATAGTTTTCCATAAATATACAATTGTATGAATTTGTGATCAAATTAAATATGTAATTGTATATAAAAAGAGGCATGTGTGTGTTTTTCCCCCATCCTCTGGTTCTCTGGAGCAGTTCTGAGTGAAGGGTACAGGGGTGTGTTCTTGCTGTGTGACCCACTCCTTCCTTCTCCCCTTTATGCCTCAGGCTCATCTTGCATGGGTGTGTCTCCTGCTCTGACTCAGGATTTCCAGATGCCAGATTCCTGGGGGACTGGAATTCAGCCCCTCCTCTGTCCACCTCCTCCCCACTCTTCCCCTGGGAGAGAGGCCCCAGCCTGGCCAGGCTCCTGCACAGCCTCCCCCTGTGGTGTCTGTGTCTCTGAGTCCTGTCTGGGCCTGCTGGGCTCCCTGGAGGTGCAGACTGGCTCTGACAGAGCTGTTGGGAAGGGCTGGTGGGGCCCTGCTTGCTGGGGTTCTTCTGTGGCCCCTCACTTGTGAGCCTCCTGCCACTCTGGGGCCACCTTCCCCTTCTGTCCCTGCTGTCCTTTCTGCATCCTCATCACAGTGGGTCTGGTGGCTCAGCCCTGCAACCTCATGGAGACACAACTCCCTTCCCCTGGACCTTAGGATAGGATCCCCCACCCACCTAGATTTCCTGGGGGAGCCCCGTGGTCCCAGCCCTGTCCCCTTTCCCAGAGCACAGGTGCTCGTGCAGAGCTGCACACCCCCTGACTGCCCCCACTCCTGCCTGTGAACGATTACATATTATATCAGGAGTGGGAAGAAAAATATTTTAGATCACAAATCAGGAGGAAGAGGTGAATTTATAATTACTTGAAAATAAATTCTTGAAAAGCAGTGTTGCCTGTGTGAGACCCCTGTATCAGATCACCTCACCTAAGTTGTCCTTGAATGGAGAAGACTGACCTGGCCTCCATTTGTTTTTAGGTCTGTTAACACTTTATGAGAAGCTGAGGGGTGGGGGGTGGGGGGGTGAGGGTGTTAGGGGCAATATTATATAATCAACAGGCTTGAACTTCCCTGGTGGCTTACATGATAAAGAGTCTGCCTGCAATGCAGAGGCATGGGTCCAATCCCGGGGTCTGGAAGATCTCCTGGAGAAGGAAATGGCAACCCACTCCAGTATTCTTGGCTGGAGAATCCCATGGACAGAAGAGCCTGGCAAGTCCCAGTCCATGGGGTCACAAGGAGTCGGACATGACTGAGTGACTAACATTTCACATATGGGATGCATCTGAGCAGTTTTACAGGTTAGGTAAGAGCACGTATTAGTGGACATTAACCTAAAACTTAGTGTTTTAGAACTACAGTCTTATTCTTGTTGTTCAGTCACTCAGTCTTGTCCGACTCTTCGTGAGCCCGTGGATTGCAGCATGCCAGACTTCCCTGTCCTTCACCATCTCGCAGAGTTTGCTCTAACTCATGTCCACTGAGTCGGTGATGCCATCCAACCATCTCATCCTGTCGACCACTTCTTTTCATGCCTTCAATCTTTCCCAGCATCAGAGTCTTTTCAAGTGAGTTGGCTCTTCCCATCTGTTGGCCAAACTATTGGAGCTTCAGCTTCAGCATCAGTCCTTCCAATGAATATTGAGGGTTGATTTCCTTCACGATTGACTGGTTTGATTTCCTTGCTGTTCAAGGGACTCTCATGAGTCTTCTCCAACACCACGGTTAAACAAAGCATCAGTTCTTCGGTGCTCAGCCTTCTTTATGGTCCTACTTTCACATCTGTACACGACTACTGGAAATACTAGAGTGTTGACCAGACGGATATTTGTTGGCAGAGTGATGTCTCTGTTTTCTAAAATGGCATCTAGGTTTGTCACAGCCTTTATTACATCACCATTTCTAATGGTTCAGTGTAGGTTGGTTCTCTGATACTGAGTCTGACCAGACTGGGGCTGTCGTCCCTTCAAGGCCTGAATGGAAAAGGACGTGCTTCCAAGCTTACACATGAGGTGGGGCTGGATTCAGTTCTTGGGGCAGTTGGCAGGAGGCTGTCCTTTGTCCTTGTGATGTGGGCCTCTCCATTGATTGTTTAGTCGTCACTCAGTCATGTCAGACTCTGTGAAACCCCATGGCCTGTAGCCTACCAGGCTCCTATGTCCGTGGAATTCAGGCAAGAATACTAGAGTGGGTTGCTATTTCTTTCTCCAGGAGATCTTCCCAACCCAGGGATCAAACCCAAGTCTCCTGCATTGGCGGGCGGATTCTTCACGGCTGAGCCACCAGGGAACCCAGTCCTCTCCATATGTGTGTGTGTACCTGCTAAGTCGCTTCAGCTGTGTCAGACCCTTTGCGATCCTATACCAGGCTCCCTCTGTCCATGGGATTCTCCAGGCAAGAATACTGGAGTGGGTTGCCATGCTTTCCTCCAGGGGATCTTTCTGATTCAGGGGTTGAACTGGCATCTCTTAGGTCTCTAGCAATGACAAGCAGGTTTGTTACCCCCAATGCCACCAGGGAAGCCCGGACCTCTCCATAGGGCTGAACAAAACATGGCAGCTTGTTTCATCAGAGCAAGTGAGCAACTCGGCGAAGGAGGGTGGGGTGTGGGAGCTGGGGAGGAGTCACCATCCTTTTACCCTGATCTTGAGACATCCCATTGCTTCTGTTGATCCATTTCTTGGTATTTTGTCTGAAATTCTGACAGGTCTGAGATCCTACTTGCGAGTTAACGAGTTACCCTACCACAGTTATTTATGTGAGTCTTTATGAGTGTGCATGTATACCTGGGTAGCATGTATATACCAGTATACAAGTGTATGTGTATGCATACAAACATACATGCTAGCCAGCTGTGCACACAGCATGCCGTTGTGAGATCTCTGGATCAAGGATCAGACTGTTTCGTTGCTGAGTAAACGTAGCCCTGGTTCCCCACAGCGGGAGAGGGTAGAGGCACGTGTACCTGTGTGTGCAGTGGGGTTTATGCATCAATTCCAGGTTATGAAACTCAGGGCTTAAATAGATGGCTGACACATCTACTCCTGCTCTCCTCCTCAGTAAGAAAGATCCTGTATTTTCTTCTGGAACAGAAACAAAGTCTCTTTTGGAGGAAAGAAGCCTAGAATGTGAGTACATGGCCCTGATCGGCAGGGGACAACCTCTAGTCCCTACAGGGCAGTAGCCAACCTCTCTCTTCTAAGGCATGTCAACCATTTGTGCTTGTTGCATGCTAAGTCACTTCAGTCATGTCTAACTCTTTGCAACCTTATGGCCCTTAGCCCACCAGGCTTCTTTGTTTGTGGGATTCACCAGGCAAGAATACTGGAGTGGGTTGCCATGCTCTCTTCCAGAGGATCTTCTTCGCCCAGAGATGGAACCGGCATCTCTTAGGTCTCCTGCATTGACAGGGAGAGTTCTTTACCACTAGCACCACCTGAAAAGTCCTGTTAACCATTCAAACAGCCTTTAAGCACAGTTGCCCACAATCTTTGCTCAAAAAACTTAAACTTTAAGCAAATCTGAAAAATGTCATGTCCATTTTATAAATTGAAGATAATAGGATTAAAGGCCAGAAATTTGTCCCCAGTAGTAAAGATAAGCAGGGTGCACACAGTCTCTCTGCCTGGATGTTAAACATTCACTCTATGGAATTTCATTGAATACATATAAACTTTTAAAGATTTTTTGACATCCCCCAATAGTTTGAGTTGGACAAATAGAAAATACAAAACTCAGTTTTTGGAATAGATTTCCACAAAACATAAAGTGACTTTTCACCCATCGCTTTCCTGGGTCCTGAGTCATCTTTGCCTGTTTTTTCTTGACTCTTCAGACTCAGGTTTTACCATGTCTCAGCACTTGACTGCTCTTCCTCTGGTTTCTTTTGTCTTTTCTGTCCCCTAGGACACACCTCATACTCTCCCTGCTGAATCACAGCAAAAGGTCTCTGGCTTTGACTGCTGTCTCTGTCCTCCATTATGCTATGATCCCACAGGAGTCTGGAATCTTCCTGATGCAAACCACTTCCCAGGATTTCCACCCCTCCCTCCCTGGAGAGTGTCCAGACAATGCCTTATTAAGCACTTGGCTTTTGCTCCATTCTCTGAGTTGCTGAAACCATATCCACACTAATGACCATTTTAGTATACCTATTAGCCTTGTTAAATAATCATGGATTATAAAGATATTTGGGCTTCCCTGGTGGCTCAGATGGTGAGGAATCTGCCTGCAATGCAGGAGACCTGGGTTCAATCCCTGGGTTGGGAGGATCCCCTAGAGAAGGGAATGGCAACCCATTCCAATGTTCTTGTCTGGAGAATCCCCTGGACAGAGGAGCCTAGCAAGCTACAGTTCGTGGGTTGCAAAGAGTTGGACACAACTGAGTGACCAACACACATATAGACATTCATGTGACAAACTGTTTTTGTAGTATTACTCAAATGTCAAAAACTTCAAAATAATTAAAATGTTCCCAATGGGATTCTGGTTAAGTTACTGGTGTTAGACCCATACAGTATGTTAGGGAGTTATCAAAAGTAACATTGTAGCAAAATAATTAATGAAATGAAAAAATGTTGAAAAAAAAGTGTTTAAAAATGTTAAGAGGAAAAAACAAGATTATTAATAGTATTTACCTGTGGTGGTTTTAAGGCAGGTGAACAAATTCTTTGATCTTTTTCTTTCAAGATATATAGCTGAACATGGGGTGCAATTAGTGACTCATCTGTAATCATCAGGACATGGCAGAGGTGGCTATACATGACCAGCTGCTAGAACTGGGCTCTCCCTTCCAGATCGAAGGGCCAGCAACAAGCCAGCTCAGCAAACAGGTCCTCAGGACAGCCCGGTAACCGTCTTTTAGGGCACACAGCCATGTCAAAGGGGTCCATGTCCACGTAGGGCATTTGGCCCAGAGTCAAAAGCTAGCTCCCACAGCATCACTCTGAAGGCCCACAGGTCACTGGCACTGGAGAACTCATTATTAACCAGACTTTCAAGGGCCGTCCACCAACCCGCCTGTTTTCATTGTCCCCCAGGCAATGACATAGTCCATGGGGAACAAGTCTCTGGAGACGGCATTGTCTGCGATCTTAACTTGAAGTGTGTCCTCAGCGATACAGTTCCCAACAGCCACATCTTGGTGGATGACTCCCCTGCTGGACAGATAGCTCATTCCTCAGGCAATCTGAACAGTCATGTGAACCAAGTCTTGTTGAGAAACCGCCTGTGGATTATGGGCCTCTACTAATTGACACTGCCGTAAAACCAATCTATTGCTACAGCTAAGTCACTTAAGTCGTGTCTGACTCTGTGCGACCCCATAGACGGCAGCCACCAGGCTCCCCATCCCTGGGATTCTCCAGGCAAGAACACTGGAGTGGGTTGCCATTTTCTTCTCCAATGCATGAAAGTGAAAAGTGAAAGTGAAGTCTCTCAGTCGTGTCTGACTCTTAGCGACCCCATGGACTGCAGGCTACCAGGCTCCTCCATCCATGGGATTTTCCAGGCAAGAGTACTGGAGTGGGGTGCCATCACCTTCTCCGAATTCATGTAAGCCAATATCCCCATGGGCTTTTCTCCTTCTATACACACCCTGCTGATAGGAAGAAGATTTCTGTAATGAAGACCTCATAGCTTACAACTCTCAGTGAGTATCATTGTCACCTGAATTTCAGAAGCTTGATCTTTAACTATTTTTACAAATACTTGCTTTTTTTATTTGGATCTTTTTCTTTTTTTCCTTTAGCCACAGACTTTGTTGTTTGAATATTTGCAACTATTATTCTATACACTTTTAATTTCTTCCAAAACGCTATGCTCCATATTGCTAGGTCACTTCACTCTCCATTTTATTCTACATTTCCATCAAGCAGTGTTTCCCCAAATCACAATCTGCCTGATTGTGTATTGTTGTTGTTCAGTTGCTAAGTTGTGTCTGTCCCTTTTTGATGCCATGGACTGTAGGCCACCAGGCTCCTCTGTTCATGAGATTTCCCAGGCAAGAATACTGGAGTGGGTTGCCATTTCTTCTCCATATTTGGATCCTTTTCATCTACTAAAACCCCATGGAAAATATGCTCAAAAGTACCTTATTGAAGTTCATCTTTTAGAAGTATCCTCTCCCTGGATATTGCAATACCCTTCACCTTAGCGTTGGCCTCCAAAAGCGTGACACTTCTCAGGTCATTCTTCTGACTTCTTTGAAGACAGAACCCTGCTGGAGTGCAAATAAAAACAAAAAACCAAACTCTGTTGCTATTTCAGATATGATATCATCAACATAGCTCAGAAGTGACAATGCAAAACAATTTTTTAAACAAAAGCATGTTTATTATGCAATCTGAGACAAAGTGCAATCAGGAGGGAGCCTGATTATACTTTAAAAGAAAATGCACTCAGGAGTGAGTCTGGAATCAGAAGCAGCTTTGGTATTTGTTGGACTGTCATCCTCAACCACTTTTGCCAAAACACGCAGAATGGATGGGTCTGGTGCCCCGTGTGCTGGGCTGCAGGCCCAATTTCTTAACACAGGGCAGATTAACTGGGCCAACCACCCCTGTGTTCAGTGGGCAAAGCTGATCACTCTCCTGTCCTCGTGGGGCCAGCGGGAGGCACTGACTGAAGACAAAGCACCGTGGGTTACACTTCAGAGGGGTGTGCTGCAGGAGGAGGGTGCCAGCCGGTTTTACTGATTGCAGCCCCATCCACTTCTTCTTCCATCTTCCTGGCTTCCTCCAGTTCTCCTGGATTTAACACCAATTAAACTCAACTTCGGCCCCTTACCTAGATTTCTCAAGAATTTGATCTGGCTATAAATAGGAGGAGGAAAAAAATAAATAAGAAAACCTTTTTGCTGTGCTCAAAGACTCTGCATAACCATCCTGCTTTTAAAAAACAGAGTATAGCACCAGAACACTACATCTTATTCCCTTTCATTTCCTTTTATAATAGTTCAAAATAACATGAGGTGCTTTGGCTGAAAGTCAAGCTTGTTCTAGACCCGTGACTAACCTATAAAGCCACAATTACACGAAGGCTCTGCAGAGCTCCACCTTCTCACCCCACGACACAAACCCCAGTTCCTAGCTAGAGACCTGGGCCAGGATGCATTTCTTGGTCAGCCTGCTCTCTTACCTTCTTCTAAGCAGAAGCAGAAAATCTGGAAATGAGTTTTCTAAAATAAAGCAAGGCACGTTCAGGAGATGGTTAAAATGGCAATAATTTCATACTAATTATTTTTCTAGATCATTTGAGGTACTGGAGAAGACTCATGAGAGTCCTTTGGACAACAAGGATTTTGGCCAACTGATGGGAAGAACTGACTCATTGGAAAAGACCCTGATGCTGGGAAGGATTGAGGGCAGGAGGAGAAGGGAGTGACAGAGGATGAGATGCTTGGACGGCATCACCGACTCAGTGGACATGAGTTTGAGCAGACTCTGGGAGATAGTGAAGGACAGGGAAGCCTGGCATGCTGCCGTGCATGGGGTAACAGAGTCAGACACAACTGAGTGACGGAACAACAGCAACAAATGAGGATTAAAGTCATGGACATTGGATGCTCAGTGTATGGGACCATTGAATAAATTCACTCTGTTACTGTTGAATCACTGTGATTACTGCAAATGTAGAAACTGCCTGGAATTCCCCTTTCAAAAAAAAATTTTTTTTTTAGGACTTCGATGTTGGGCCTGTGGTTAAGCATCCACCTGCCAATGCAGGGGAGACAGGTTCTGTCCTTGGTCCAGGGATATCCCACCTGCCATGGGGCAACTACGCCGGTGTGCCATAACTACTGAAGCCCACACGCTCTGCAGCCCATGCTCCAAAACAAGAGAATCCACATCGATGAGAAGCCGATGCATTGTATCTAGAAAAAGCCTGAGCATAGCAATAAGATCCAGTGCAGCCAAAAATAAATAAATACGTGAAAAAATAACAAGAAATTAGTTCATGTCTTAAAAAAAATAGCATTGTTCAAGGTAATGCTTGCTTGCAAGCATTTGGTTTGTTGGGAGAAATAATTACATTAAAGTAAATTTTATCATATTAAAAAGGCCTCTCTTATAAACAGGGTCAAACGTTGTATATTTTAAAATAATATTTATTATATGTTTTGTTAGACATATTTGCTGCAGAAGATTAAAATGATACATATATATAGAAACCTCACTGTTTTTCCATCATCTAGACATAGCACTCTCAGCACATTCAGTTCAGTTCAGTTCAGTCGCTCAGTCGTGTCCTACTCTTTGCAACCCCATGAATCGCAGCACGCCAGGCCTACCTGTCCATCACCAACTCTCCGAGTTCACCCAAACTCATGTCCATTGAGTCCGTGATGCCATCCAGCCATCTCATCCTCTGTCGTCCCCTTCTCCTCCTGCCCCCCATCCCTCCCAGCATCAGGGTCTTTTCCAATGAGTCAACTCTTCGCATCAGATGGCCAAAGTATTGGAGTTTCAGCTTCAACATCAGTCCCTCCAATGAACACCCAGGACTGATCTCCTTTAGGATGGACTGGTTGAATCTCCTTGCAGCCCAAGGGACTCTCAAGAGTCTTCTCCAACACCACAGTTCAAAAGCATCAATTCTTCCGTGCTCAGCTTTTTTCACAGTCCAACTCTCACATCCATACATGACCACTGGAAAAACCATAGCCTTGACTAGATGGACCTTTGTTGGCAAAGTAATGTCTCTGCTTTTGAATATGCTATCTAGGTTGGTCATAACTTTCCTTCCAAGGAGTAAGCGTCTTTTAATTTCATGGCTTCAATCACCATCTGTAGTGATTTTGGAGCCCCCCAAAATAAAGTCTGACACTGTTTCCACTGTTTCCCCATCTATTTGCCATGAAGTGATGGGACCAGATGCCATGATCTTATTTTTCTGAATGTTGAGCTTTAAGCCAACTTTTTCACTCTCCTCTTTCACTTATATCAACAGGCTTTTTAGTTCCTCTTCACTTTCTGCCGTAAGGGTGGTGTCATCTATATATCTGAGGTTATTGATATTTCTCCCGGCAATCTTGATTCCAGCTTGTGCTTCTTCCAGCCCAGCTTTTCTCATGATCTACTCTGCATATAAGTTAAATAAGCAGGGTGACAATATACAGCCTTGATATATTCCTTTTCCTATTTGGAACCAGTCTGTTGTTCCATGTCCAGCTGTAACTGTTGCTTCCTGACCTGCATATAGGTTTCTCAAGAGGCAGGTCAGGTGGTCTGGTATTCCCATCTCTTTCAGAATTTTCCACAGTTTATCGTGGTCCACACAGTCAAAGGCTTTGGCATAGTCAATGAAGCAGAAATAGATGTTTTTCTGGAACTCTCTTGCTTTTTTGATGATCCAGTGGAGGTTGACAATTTGATCTCTGGTTCCTTTGACTTTTCTAAAACCAGCTTGAACATCTGGAAGTTCACATTTCATGTACTGCTGAAACCTGGCTTGGAGAATTTTGAGCATTACTTTACTAGTGTGTGAGATGAATGCAATTGTGTGGTAGTTTGAGCATTCTTTGCCATTGCCTTTCTTTGGGATTGGAATGAAAACTGACCTTTTCCAGCCCTGTGGCCACTTCTGTGTTTTCCAAATTTGTTGGCATATTGAGTGCAGCACTTTCACAGCATCATCTTTCAGGATTTGAAAGACCTCAACTGGAATTCCATCACCTCCACTAGCTTTGTTCGTAGTGATGCTTTCTAAGGCCCACTTGACTTCACATTCCAGGATGTCTGGCTCTAGTGAGTGATCACACCATCGTGATTATCTGAATCGTGAAGCTCTTTTTTGTACTAGTGTGTATTCTTGCCACCTCTTCTTAATATCTTCTGCTTCTCTTAGGTCCATACCATTTCTGTCCTTTATTGAGCCCATCTTTGCATGAAATCTTCCCTTGGTATCTCTAATTTTCTTGAAGAGACCTCTAGTCTTTCCCATTTTATTGTTTTCCTCTATTTCTTTACATTGATCGCTGAGGAAGGATTTCTTATCTCTCCTTGCTATTCTTTGGAACTCTGCATTCAGATGCTTATATCTTTCCTTGCAGATGGTGATTGCAGGCATGAAATTAAAAGACGCTTACTCCTTGGAAGGAAAGTTATGACCAACCTAGACAGCATATTAAAAATCAGAGACATTAGTTTGTCAAATGGAAACCTGTCTAGTTTTTTGTTGATGATGGAATTCCAGTTGAGCTATTTCAAATCTTGAAATATGATGCTGTGAAAGTGCTGCACTCAATATGCCAGCAAATTTGGAAAACTCAGCAGTGACCACAGGACTGGAAAAGGTCAGTTTTCATTCCAATCCCAAATTCTGTCTAGTCAAGGCTTGGTTTTTCTAGTAGTCATGTATGGATGTAAGAGTCGGACTATAAAAAAAAGCTGAGCACAAAATTGATGCTTTTGAACTGTGGAGTTGGAGAAGACTCTTGAGTGTCCCTTGAACTGCAAGAGAGCCAACCAGTCCATCCTAAAGGAAATCAGTCCTGGGTGTTTATTGGAAGGACTGATGTTGAAGCTGAAACTCCAATATTTTGGCCATGAGATGCGAAGAGCTGACTCATTTGAAAAGACCCTGATGTTGGGAAAGATTGAAGGCAGGAGGAAAAGGGGGCGACAGGATGAGATGGTTAGATGGCATCACCAACTCAATGGACATGAGTTTGGGTAAACTCCAGGAATTAGTGAGGGACAGGGAGGTCTGGCATGCTGTGGTTCATGGGGTTGCAAAGAGTCAGACACGACTGAGCCACTGAACTGAACTGAACTGAACTGAATAGATACACAGATGTAGAGGAAGGACTTGTGAACTCAGCTGGAGAAGGAGAGGGTGGGATGGATTGAGAGAGTATCATTGAAACATAGGCACTACCATATGCAAGATAGCTAGCTAGTGGGAAGTTGCTATGTAATATAGGGAGCCCAGCATGGAGCACTGCGACAACTTAGAGGGTGGGATAGCGGGAAGTGGGAGGCAGGCTCACCCAGAGTGGATAATATACTTATGGCTTATTTGTGTTGTTGTACGAGGAAAACCAACCAAACATTGTAAAGCAGTGATTCTTCGATTAAAAATAAATAAATACAATGTGAAAACTATCATCCAACACATCTGTACTGTCATCTAAAGCTATATGGGATCATCTTCTATTCCTAGTTATTTTTCCACTATAAGTGCTTAGAAATGTCATTAAAGGTTTTGAAAATATGATTTTAATAGCCACAAAGTATTGTTTAAAATATCATACATAAATAATGAAATTTCAGTCTCAACATAGAAACATAATACCAAAAAAGGTTTCCATTTTAAACTAAAGCTTGCCTTTTAATTCAGCTTAATGAGAATTCCTCTGAAGATCTAAAATTCTTAGGAAAAGTAAATTATGTGGAGTCCTTCTTGCTTTCATCTGTTATGCCTTATTGTCATTTATTTCTAAGGACTCTTGGACTTTTGACATTTTTGCCTTTGACTGTAATTTTTGACTGAGATAAAATCTTAAATTTAAGTATTAAGAATGTCAAGAAGGAGTCTTGTAAGTGTGAATCACTCAGTCATGTCCAGTTATTTGTGACCCATGGACTGTAGCCCACCAGGTCCTCTGTCCAGAGAATTTTCCAGGCAAGAATATTGGAGTGGGTAGCCATTCCTTTCTTGAGGGGATCTTCCTGGCCTAGGGGTCAAACCCAGGTCTCCTGGATTGCAGGCAGATTCTTTACCATATGAACCAACAGAGAACCCTGACCCTGGTGGACATGGATGTAAAAATCCTCAAAAGAATATTAGCAAACCAAATTGATGAATACATTAAAGAATCATACACTATGATAAAATGTAAATCATGCCTTCAAGCATGATTTATTATCCGCACATCAATCACTGTGATACACAATATGAGCAAAATTAAGAATAAAATCACATGATCTTCTCAATAATTGCAGCAAAAGCTTTCGACAAAGGGTAACATCAATTTTGATGCAATCTCTCAGTACAGTGGTTATACATGGAACATGCCAAAGGGTATATAAGACAAGCCCACAGCTAACATCCAACTTAGTGGCAAAGAGGTGAAAAGTGACAGTGAAGTCTGTCGGTTGTGCCCGACTCTTGGCGACCCCCCTACCAGGGATTTTCCAGGCAAGAGTACTGGAGTGGGTTGCCATTTCCTTCTCCAGGGGATCTTCCCAGCCCAGGGTTCGAACCTGCGTCTCCCACATTGTAGGCAGACGCTTTACCATCGGAGCCAACGGGGATTTTCCTAAAAGATCAGGAAAGAACAAGGATGTCCACTCTCAACAGTCTTGTTCAACATAGTAGTGGAAGTGTCCTACCCTGAGTAACTAGGCGAGAAAAGGAAATTAAAGGCATCAGATTAAAGGAAGAGATGAAGTTACACTGTCATATTCGATTACGACAGGATTTATATGAAACCATAAAAACTCCACCAATAACAACCATTAAAACTAATAAACTCAGCAATATAGCAAGATATGAACCATCAGAGAGAGAACAAAACAGTCCCATATACAAATGCACCCCCCCAAAAAAATACTGGAATAAATTTAACCGAGGGGCAGAAACACATGTACAGTCATGGGCTCCAAGACACAGAGTCTGGGTTCAAATCCCAGCTCATCTGCTGACCTGCAGTGTGACCCCGGGCAAATCACACAGTGATCTGAGTCTCAACATATTCAACTGTAAAATGGACACAAACCCAGTATCTCCTCCCAGGGCTGTGAAACTCCAAGGAAATGCTTATTTAGGCCCGGGGGTTGGAGTGTCTCCAGGAGCCTCTCCTTGTATGAAATTCCTCTAGAACTGGGCTCTCCTGATCCTGTGGGTGAGGGTCAAGGGTAGAGCCTGGGAACCAAATGGGACTGGACAAGGACGAGGACAAAAAAATACTAGTTCTGTGTCGATGAGAGAAGCCACCTCCTTTCCAGATCTCAGAGTGGGGCCTGCACCGAGGGCCCGGGGGATGCACAATCAGAAGTGATAACTCCGAACCCCCCACAGCAGGGACGGAGCCTTCCTGGCAAGAACCTTCTCTCTGGTCCAGGCTCCAGTGTGATGTGGTGCTGCTCCCTGAGTTCTCCATGTCTCCACCAGGCAAAAAGCTCTCAGGAGCTGGAGGTCTATTAAACCACAGGTGCCTGAGAGTCAGAATGACACAAGGACTAACAACATTGAAAATTAGCTATATTTTAAAAAAATGACAGAAGTACAGATGAGGCAGGGGATGAGAAGCAGAAGGATTGACTACCTCTCGAGCCTTTAGCAGAAATATCTCCACACCAGCTCAGCAGAGCCCACAGGAGGAAAATATAATGGAAAAGCAGGCTATGGGTATATCTCTACATTGCTGGACTCAGAGACCCAAGTCCCAATCCACCAACATTGTTCTGCGTATCCAGACACGGAGAGGAAGAAACGCAGACCTTGCCTTAGGAAGTCTCAGCCAGACTTAATATTGGGGTGCTGAGCATGGTCACATGGTCACTATGGACTCAGACCCTCCTCCATGCTCACATCCTCTGTTCTCACAGAAACATACACGGTTCACTACAGAGAACCCTCTGAGGGTACTTGTGTATACTAGAGACTGGCAATGGTGAAATGCAAAGAGAAGACACAGAAATGGAAACATGCCTCTGGGGTGCTCTACAAATTAAGAAATTCTGAAGTTCTTGATACTTGGCATTTTAAAAAAAGCTTCTTAATATGTAAACCCAGAAAGGACACTTCCAGGAGAAAGAACAAAGGAATCGTCCCTTTGGGAAAATTTGGTATCCATATGGAAAAGTAAGTTGGATCCCTACCTCACAAAACACCACCAAACCAATTAGACACACACTAAGAACCAACATGGCATCTGGCCCATGACTTCATGGGAAATAGATGGGGAAACAGTGTCACACTTTATTTTTTGGGGCTCCAAAATCACTGCAGGTGGTGATTACAGCCATGAAATTAAAAGATGCTTACTCCTTGGAAGGAAAGTTATGACCAACCTAGATAGCATATTCAAAAGCAGAGACATTACTTTGCGGACAAAGGTCCATCTAGTCAAGGCTATGGTTTTTCCAGTGGTCATGTATGGATGTGAGAGTTGGACTGTGAAGAAAGCTGAGCGCCGAAGAATTGAAGCTTTTGAACTGTGGTGTTGGAGAAGACTCTTGAGAGTCCCTTGGACTGCAAGGAGATCCAACCAGTCCATTCTAAAGGAGATCAGCCCTGGTCTTTCTTTGGAAGGAATGATGCTAAAGCTGAAACTCCAGTACTTTGGCCACCTCATGCGAAGATTTGACTCATTGGAAAAGACCCCGATGCTGGGAGGGATTGGGGGCAGGAAGAGAATGGAACGACGGAGGATGAGATGGCTGGATGGCATCACCAACTCGATGGATGTGAGTCTGAGTGAATTCCAGGAGATAGTGATGGACAGGGAGGCCTGGCATGCTGCGATTCATGGGGTCGCAAAGCGTGGGCCACGACTGGGCGACTGAACTGAACGGAACTGAAGAACCAACAATTGAAAGAAAAACTTTACAAAATTTCGAACAATTTTTGATGAAGGAATATCTTTTCTTTAAGTTGAGGTATTGTTGATTTACAATAATTTGTTTAAGGTGTACAGCAAAGTGATTCACTGATTTAGCCTCTCAGGTGCTTCCTTGGACAAAATTCATTCCCTTTGGGAGGCCCGTGTGCCATGCCCTCAACTCAGAACAGCTAAAAATCCTGAATACGCAAAGCAGCATGTGGTGGTGCTTGTGGGGGTTTTTAGACTGAATAAATTATTCTAACATGATACAAGAAACAAGCCCAGAGGTTAGGAGAGGATCTCCAAACCTATCTTCAAACAGGAGGCCCGGCTCCCTTGAATGTGGGTGAAACAGCGCTTGGGAAGGGAAGAGGTGTGTCATGAATATTGTGCCTGCAGAGGACAAAGTGGTGAGTAGAGAGGATGCGGGGCATGCCCCAGGACACTGAGCACAAAGACACAGTGACTAGACTCTCAGCCCTCCTCTCGGGGTATCGCACTGTCTCCACCTCGGATAAGGGAAAAGCAGCTCACGTGTGTCCTGGAGAGTATGGTCACATGACCTGGCCCTGGCCAATCGGTGTGTTCTATCCCCTCTGGCCACCGTGATTGGCTCAGGACTGGTGCGATGACCAATCGGGGCCCAGGGCCAGGCCTCACGCAAGAATCAAGGGAAGAAGAGCTGGCCTTCTGCCAGAAGGGGTGGGGCTGGGTGAGGTCAGGCTACAGCAGTGGGAGGGGCATGAGGTCAGCCTGGGGCGGTTGGTGGCCATCCTGAGCCCATCAGGGCAGAGCTGCTGGCCTGAGAATGAGGCCGCTGCTGAGCCCAGGGGTTGAGAGTGCCGGTTCCTGCTGTGGTCCCAGAGCTCCACCTGAAAGCGGAAGGAAGCCGTCTGCCTGTGAGTCCTCTCCTGCTTGTCTGTCAGCTTGTCTGAACCACGCTGACATGAGACATGTAGGGACCCTCCCTCAGTTTGCAACATGTTACATCCATTGCTGTCCTTTCAGTGCCTCGCTTGAAACTCAGTTCATGAGCTCCTTTGTCTGCATCGCGGCCCACCTGGCTGCCACGGGAGGGATACAGCTGACAATGAATCCAAAGCTCGTATCTCACAGCCGGGAATCTGTGTATAAAGGACCTGATTATTCACGCTGTAGAGGCGGTAGTAGGTTCCAGGGATCCGTAACCAGGGCTTGAGTCAAAGTGACTCCACAGCTGTTTTAATGCCTGGGGAGGGTTCTGGCTATAGTGGGGGTGTGGTGAATCTCCTGAGGTTCTGAAGGCCTCCTGTGTGCAGGTTCCTGGTGCAGAGAGAAGAGAAGGCGGAGTCCTTCCCTGGAGGTGGTCACAGCTCATGGACGAGCCAGACAGGCAGGCAGGGCACAATAGCACCTGAGCTGCCTTCATGAGTGAATGGTGTGGGGGCAGAGGAAGAGCATCAGGTCTGCTCCCTTATGTGGTGCCCAGGGCAGGTTGTCACCAGAGTAAACACTTACTATGGTGATGACCATCACTCCTGTCTGCAAAGGGTTTACACTGTGTGTGTCTACATCTGAGCAGTCAGGCCGTTTCTAAACTACACTGGCCATGGGCATTGCCTCTCCTTAGAACTTGATATGTTTCATCTCTTCCTTACTGAACATTCATTGCCAAGAGGGTTTTTGGGCCACAAGGATATTGGGTTGTTCTCTAGCTTTGTCTGATGAGGAATGCTTTTCCAGTTGTTGGTGTGGTTTGTTTTTCCAGCTCTCTTTCCTGGCTTATTTTGTGAATTTGTTTCTGCCAGAGGAAGAGCTTCGGATCTGCCTTCTGGCTGAGATGTGACACTTAAAACAGCAGCACTGACCTGGATATCATGACCATATTTGCCAAAAGGGCTTTGTTTTGCAGAAGACATCTTGAAAGTACCTACACTGTCCTTTCAGATACCCAGAGGCTATTTGAAATGAAATAAAAAACAAGAATTCTCAAGTTTAGTCTTATAATATGTGGGGAGTCAGAAAAATCACCCGGAGAAGGGAAACACTACCCACTCCAGTATTCTGGCCTAGAGAATTCCTTGGAGGGTATAGTCCATGGGGTCGCAAAGAATCAGACAAAATCGGATGACTGAACACCAACAGCCATGAAGTTTCACCATTTGTCAAAAAGAGATACCAACAGTATTTGCACAACTGTGTGCATGTTCAGTTGCTCATTCGTGTCCAACTCTTTGCAGCCCTGTGGACTGTAGCACCCAAGATCCTCTATCCATGGAATTTTTCAGGCAAGAATACTGAAATGGGTTGCCATTTTTCCTCCAGGGGATCTTCCCCACCGAGGGATTGAACCCAGGTCTCCTGCATTTCCTACATTGGCTGGCAGGTTCTTTTCTGCTGAACCACCTGGGAAACAAGTCAGTACATCACTGGGGTATCCTAAGGTACTTAACTTAGAGTCTGGCACTCGGGTCATTCTCACTGGTGATGTGAATATTCAGTCAGATATCATTATTGCTCATATGATAATGGAATGGCCATGCTCACACAGGAGAAAGAATAGCCTTTCCAAGTCCAATTAAATCCTTCAGCACACATATCTTCTTTAAAACTTCTGACTTTGAAATAAACATCAAGCATAAAGACATTGGTTATGGCCACCAGGAAAGATCGAGTTGTACTAATCAGTGACGAGGCTTCTTCCAGTTCCAACATGCATGCGTTGTTTCCCCAGCACCACCCAGCTCTTCTGTGACAGCAGCTGGGGGTCCTGCAACTTAACTCAGTGTGGACTCTGCCTATCTGGGGGTAGTTCCAGACCCCACAGGTTAAAGGCCCAGCCCTACAAGACCCTCCCCCCACTCCAGCCATCATTTGCAAGCCCAGATTGTCACCTGCGCTCTGACCCACTGGCTACCCGTTCAGAGGTTCTAATGACTTTGGGTTCTATTAATTTGTCGAGTGGTCACAGAACTCAGAGAAACATGTTGCATAGTAGATCACAGCCTTATTGTAAAAGGTAATAAACTCAGGAACAGCCAACGGAGGGGGATACACAGGACATGGTGTGTGTGTGTGTGGGAGGCACGGAACTTCACACTCTCCGAGCCTCACTTTCCCCAAATTTGCATGTGTTCATCAACACAGAAGCTGTCGAGGCTCTGTTTGGGGGTTTTTATGGAGGAGTCATCACACAAGCACAATTGATTAAATCACTGGTTGTTGGTGATTGCTTCAAGCAGAAGCCCTTCTGGCTTTCCCGGACATGGTGGGCGGGGGCAGGGGAGGGACTGAAAGTTCCAATCCTCTAACCATGTGCTTAGTTACCCTGGCAAGCAGCGCCCCTCTTTGGAAAGGAGGCACTCTTTGAAAAGTCACCTCATTCACCTAACAAGAGACACCTTGTCTGCTCTCCCCACTTAGGTAATTCCCAGAGTTTTAGGAGCTCTGTGCCAGGACCGGGGGACAAAGGCCAAAAATGTATTTCTTATTATTAATACAAATCACAAAGTCACAGTGACCCCAAATTTCAGTGATAATTTGATTCTATAGCCTTAAAAGTTTTTCAGCGGTTGATTGGACCTTTTTTTAAAAAAACTTTGGGGCCACATCTCGAGGCATGCAGTGATCTTAGTTCCCCAACCAGGGATTGTACCCACACTCCCTGCATTGGAAGGCAGAGTGTTAACCACTGGACCACCAGGGAAGTCCCTGATTGGGCCCTTTTTAGGTGAAACTCTTATCGTGGCATAAACTAATGGTTCAAGATTTTGAAAAGCTGGAGCTGAGCATGAGCCATCTTCCTGTGGTGTCTTCAATTCATTACCGATTTTTCCATGGCCCCTGCAAACCCGAGCTTTCCTCTGAGATGAGTCAGGCCCCAGGAAGCCTGTTGCCTGCCCCTGCTGGAGACCAGAGTCTATTCACGGGCTGGCTGGGCACAGGTAGCAAGCGGGGTGTGTGCGGGTCCACACAAGCCCAATTAGCGGAGAGATGTCCGGGATGACCCATTCCCGGGTGTGCTCTGATTCCAAGAAGTGAGAGGGTTTGGGGAACAAGATAGCCTCAGAGAGAGCCCAGCCACATGACCTTGCCCACTGTGAAACAAACTTGGGGCTTATGCGTGCTTCCCCAGGGAGAAAGAAATCCATGGACTCCATTGGATCCTCAAACAATGACCCCCAAAAGATGAAGAGTCTTAAAGTGGGATTTCTCAGCCTTGGTGTCGTTGGCATTTAATATCTTGCAGCATTCATAAATGCAACTGAAAATGTCCCCAGATGTTACCAGTGTCCCCCCGGCCCAAACATGAAGGGCAGCTGGACATGCTGGACCAGAAGCAGGGATGAATTAAATGAAAGTTGCTCAGTCGTGTCTAACTCTTGGCGACCCCATGGGCTATAGAGTCAATGGAATTCTCCAAGCCAGAATACTGGAGTGGGTAGCCTTTCCCTTCACCAGGGGATCTTCCCAACACAGGGATCGAACCCAGGTGTCCTGTATTGCAGGCAGATTCTTTACCTGCTGAGCCCCAAGGGAGGCCCAAGCGAAGCCCAGTGAAGCAAGAGGAATGGGGGCAGATACGCAAGTCTGCCCTCCTGAAATGTCTGCTGGCCCGGTCGTCTGCAGTTCTGACTGGGCAGGGTGTGGAGATCATGGGGGCTCAGAGATGTCTGACCCCCTTTGCTCCCCTGGGCCAGCTGGCGTGTGGGGCTTTGAGCCCCACACAGATGGGGCCCCTATGTGCAGCGTGAGCCTTTCTCCCGAGTCAGGAGGTTTATTGTTGAGAAGACATCCCATGATGACCAGGGGAAGACTGGCCTGGATGAGGTAGCGGTCGATTGGTGGATCTTAGGGACACAGAACATTGAGTGTCCCAGGTGGGGCTTCTGATACCGACGACCACAAACTTGGGTGGTGGGAAGGCTTAAAACAATACTAATCAATTATCTCCCCGTTCTGGGGGCCGGAAGTCTAAAGTCCAGGGTCAGCAGGACTGGGCCCCCAGACCTGGGCTCTGGAGGAACGTCACTCCCAACTCTTCCAGTTTCTGGGGCTCCAGGTGTTCCTGGGTTTGTGGCCACATCCCCCCAGCCTCTGCTTCCTCCTCACACAGCCTCCTTCTCTCTGTGTGTCTCTCCTCTTCTTATAAAGACACCCATCATCCTGCACAAGGCCCACCTAATCCACTGTAACCTTATCTAACTTGATTTCATCTGCAAAGACCCCATTTCCAAAAAAAGGCCCCCCGGCAAATATGGGGAGTTGGGATGTGGGTGTCTCTTTTGGAAGGAACCATTCACCCTGCCACAAAGCTGAGCCTTTACACACGAGCGGTTATCCCAGGAGTGGGGGAAGCTTACACGGGACCCCTCGAGTACAGCCATGGGTGGGGGAGGCACAGCACGTGGTTGGAGGGCTGAGCAGGGTAGATGGTCTGTCGGGGACCAAGCCTTGGCCTGGCTGCCTTGGTGCAGGGTCCTGGGGTGTGCACGGAAGCCCCTGAGGTCGTCAAGATGCAGGTTCTGACTTTTAGCAGGTCTAGGAGTGCCCCACAGTGCGCTTCTCACCTGCTCCCAGGGTGTATAAACTGATGACCCTGGTCCATGCTTAGAGGTGCGAGGAGCGTGCAGGCCTGTTTCCCAGGAGCTGTCAGAAACTTCCCCAAGGAAGGCCCCCCTCTACCGTGTCCACGCAAGTCCCCGATCCCCTGTCCAGTGCCCCAGAGGTGCCCCAGACAGAGACCTGTACACAACACTGGGTGCCCGGGCCAGGAACCCAGTGGAGGGGGAAGTGGTGGGTCTGGAAGAAACGTGCTCATAACTTTGCGTATAGGACAGATGGAGGCTGAGCCTGGCTGACTGGCTGTGACCACAGGTGATCCACTTGCCCCTCCATCGTCCGCCAGGCACCATGGGCCCAGAGGAACTCAGCTTAAAAATTGCTTCCCCAGCCACCCACAAAAGGGGCCCTCATTGTCAAATTAGGATCTGACACCTTGATCCAGAAGACGGCCCCCGAAGTCAGTTTCACACATGAAGGTCCAGGAGGGGTGTCATGTCAGAGACCCCTTGGACAGCAGACAGGATGGAAATGGTGGGGAAAGGTCCTGGAGGCAGGCGGCCCAGGCCTGCCTTCTGCAGGAGTGCCTCTTCTGCCCATCCCCCACTGCTCTGTCCCTCCGATGGCTGGCGGCGGCGTTAGCGGCCAGGGTTCCCAGGAAAGGGATAAGAGCACCTTGGGAATTCCTCTGGAGCCAGCGCCATTTCCTATGGATGAAGGCTAAAGTGCCACTGGGGTAGGAGGAGCATCCTGAAACGATCTGACCTTGACTCACGGCCTGGAGTCGGGACTCAGATTGGAGTCCAGGCGCTCGCTGGAGCGGAGGGGTTCAGCTTCAGGAGAGGGTCATGCACGCTGACTTGGGGGTGGGGGTGTAGTCGTGCGGTGGGCTCACCACTAGGACGAAGATTCGGGTCCTTGATATCAAAGAGAGGCGGGGCTTCCCGCCGACCCATTGAGAAGCAGGTGTCAGCTCATGGAGACCACGGCGGCTGCCGCCCCAGCTTGGGGCTTCTTCTCCTCTTTCCTGCTGCTGGCCTTCAGGACGCTAGTGGCCGCCTTGCTGGGCGCCGCTCACCGCCTGGGGCTCTTCTATCAGTTGATGCACAAGGTGGACACGGCAAGCATCCGGCATGGTGGGGAGAATGTGGCAGCCGTGCTGAAGGCCCACGGTGTGCGCTTCCTTTTCACGCTGGTCGGCAGGCACATTTCGCCACTGCTGGTGGCCTGTGAGAAGCCGGACATCTGCGTGGTGGACACCCACCACGAAGTCACAGCTGTGTTTGCCACTGATGCTGTGGCCCGCCTGACTGGGACGATGGGCGTGGCAGCAGTGACGGCCGGCCCCGGCCTCACCAACGCAGTGACTGCGGTGAAGAATGCCCAGATAGCCCAGTCCCCAGTCCTGCTCCTGGGTGGGGCTGCCAACACCCTGCTGCAGAATCGGGGTGCACTCCAGGCAGTTGATCAGATAGCCCTGTTCAGGCCACTCTGCAAGTTTTGTGCTTCTGTGCGGAGAGTACGGGATATCATCCCCACCCTGAGGGCCGCGATGGCTGCTGCACAGTCAGGCACCCCTGGCCCGGTGATTATGGAACTGCCTCTGGACGTGCTGTACCCCTACTTCATGGTTCAGAAGGAGATGGTGCCAGGTAAGCCGCCCAAGGTCGTCATGAGTCCAGCGGTCCACTGGTACTTAGCAAATCCCCTGGCCAACCCCTTTGCAGGAGCTTGGGAGCTTGAGCCTGAGGGGCCTCTGCCCCTGGACATTCCCCAGGCCTCCCCCCAGCAGGTTCAGTGATGTGTGGAGATCTAGAGTTGGGCCAAAAGGCCCCTCATGCTAATTAGGAGCCAGGCCCTGCTGCCTCCAACATCCGCAGGCAAGCTTTGGGTTGCCGTGGAGAACCTGGGCATCCCTTGCTTCCTGGCGGGGATGGCACGGGGACTGCTGGGCCGCAACCACCCCCTCCACTTCCAGCAGAACCGCAGGGCCGCCCTGAAGAAGGCAGACGTGGTTGTCCTGGCAGGAGCAGTGTGTCACTTCCGCCTGTCCTATGGGTGTGTCCTCAGCTGCAGCAGCAAAATCATTGTTGTCCTGATCAACTCAGACATTTTCTGGAAGCCCCAAGAGGCTGTGCAGGGAGATGTGGGCTCCTTGTGGTGAAGCTGGTGGAGGGCCTCCGGGGTCAGATGTGGGCCTCAGACTGGGCAGAGGAGCTTCGGCAAGCTGACCAACAGAAGGAGCAGACCTTTCGGGAGAAGGCACTGATGCCCGTAGCCCAGCATCTTAACCCGGTGCGGGTCCTGCAGCTGGTGGAGGACACTCTGCCTGACAACCCCATCCTGGGTCGATGGCGGGAACTTTGTGGGCACAGCTGCCTACCTGGTGCAGCCCCGTGGGCCCTTGTGTTGGCTTGATCCTGGGGCCTTCGGGACTCTGGGGGTTGGCGCCGGATTTGCACTTGGGGCCAAACTGTGTCGGCTGGATGCTGAGGTCTGGTGCCTGTTTGGGGATGGAGCGTTTGGCTATAGTCTCTTCGAATTTGACACCTTCGTCAGACACAAGATCCCAGTGATGGCCTTGATAGGAAATGATGCTGGCTGAACCCAGATTTCCAGGGAGCACGTGCCCTCTCTGGGCAGCAATGTGGCCTGTGGCCTGGCTTACACTGATTATCACAAGGCAGCCCAGGGACTGGGGACCCAGGGCTTGCTGCTCTCATGCGAGAGTGAGGATCAGGAGGTCAGGGTGCGTGACGACCAGCAGCGGTGCCAAGACGGCCCCCCGGCTGTGGTCAGCATCCTCGTCGGGAGGATGGACTTCCGGGACGGCTCCATTGCCATGTAGGGCCTCGTGGGTCAGTGCTCTTGGCTCTCTTCCCACCCCTGGACTGTGCCTAGCTGGCTTGGAGTTTCATCCTTGCCTGCCCTGGGCCTAAGCCGTGAGGCCCAGTGACCCTGCAGTCTTCCCTGAGGACAGGGAGGGGTTGGAAGGAGTCAGAGCTAAGACAGGCTCTGACAGCCCTGGGGAGTCCTTGGGCCTATTTGTGAGCTCAACTGTGTCCTTTCCCCTGCTCACTTGTTGTTCAGTCACTACGTCGTGTCCGTCTCTTCGTGACTTCATGGACTGCAGCACGCCAGGCTCCTCCATCCATCCACTATCTCCCAGAGTCTGCTCAAATTCGTGTCCATTAAGTCGGTGATGCTATATAACCACCTCATCCTCTTCTGCCTCCTCCTCCTTTTGCCTTCAGTCTTTCCCAGCATCAGGGTCTTTTCCAGTGAATTGGCTCTTTTGCATCAGGTGGCCAAAGTATTGCAGCTTCCTGTCTCACACACTGAATAAACCACGTCTGGTCCATGGGGGCCCAAGTACTCAAAAAAAAAAAAGAGCAGGTTGTGGGCCAAAATGTTTCCTTGTAACTGAAACCCATCAGCATTTTTCAAGTGCAAACTCAAAGCCAGGGCATTATTTATGTCCACTGGTAACTGCTGATAAGGCCACACAGGAAACCCCCGGCTGTGTACTGGGGGTGACCGAGGCCCACACCTCCCTGATGTTGAACTTGACTCCGGATTTGGCAGAATTGTTAAGGCCGCAGACACGTGAACCCTACAAGGTCAGTTTGCTTTCAAGCTGCCTTTCAGGGCTCGCCACGGCACCCCAGGGCTGGCAGGCTGTAGTTTCTCCTCATTCCTCCCTGGAGCTGGTGGGCCATGGTGGTATCTGTTTCCCGTCTTTGTGGATATTGTTTTTTGAAAAGCAAGCGAACAACTGCCTGCTGGAGGATGGCAGCCGCCTCCACACCAGACTCCAGGATGGCTGGTCAGGCGGTGAGGGTACCTGAGCTCCCAGGGAGGCTCAGACCCTGCACAGACCCTCTGAGGCCACGTGTGTGGGTCCAGACCCAGGCTGGCCACTTCCTGGGGGCTGAACAGCCTCAGGCAAGGGGCTTCCCCACTTGGGACCTTGGTTTTTCCATCCTAGAATGGAGGGGCTTTCATCTGCTGGCGGGTGGGGAGGGTTGCCGTGGACATGGAACAGAGGGGAGAGGGGGATGTTTCTTGCAGTTTCCAGCTGAGGCCTTGTGGGCATGAGCTGGTGTCCGAGACAGTTCCCAGACTTGGCTGAGTGTGGTGATGAGCATGGAGTTGGGGGGCAGGGGTCCCTCCTCATAGCCTGGACATTGGGATGGGGGTTCTCGACTTGGAGGCACCTCAAGTCTAATTTCAACAACTCCGTATGTAAGGATAATGCAGCAACAGATGTTGTCAGGGACTTGTCAGCCTGGATGCAAAGCCCCATCCCTACCCCACCTTCTGTGGGCATCCTGACCTGACTTGTGGTACAGGGGTCAGATCCCTTTACTGAGGGAAGGAACTGAGGCTCTGAGAGGTGGGGCAAGGAGATCAAGGCCACTGGGTCTGACAGGGGCAGAGCCAGCACTTGAACCTGGGTGCTGGGTCCTCGTGTCAGACTCTTTGCCCTGAACCGTGAGAACTGGATTATAGAGAGGGCTGAGTGCCAAATAATTGATGCTTTTGAACTGTGGTGTTGGAGAAGACTCTTGAGAGTCCCTTGGACTGCAAGGACATCAAACCTGTCAATCCTAAAGGAAATCAACCCTGAATATTCATTGGAAGGACTGATGCTGAACCTGAAGCTCCAGTACTTTGGCCAACTGGTGTGAAGAGCTGACTCATTGGAAGATCCTGATGCTGGGAAAGATGGAGGGCAGGAGGACTAAAGGGGGTGTCAGAGGATGAGATGGTTGGGTGGCATCACTGAGTCCATGGACATGAGTTTGAGTGAGCTCTGGGAGGTGGTGAAGGACAGGGAAGCCTGGTGTGTTGCAGTCCATGGGGTCTCCAAGAGTTGGACGTGACTTAGTGACTGAACAACAACAAAATGTGGTCTTCAGCCGCCATCTCACTCCTACCCCCAGGCTTAGTGCCTATGCCATGAGCCTCTCCTACAGTGAGGTGTCAGGGGCCATTGTCTAGTCCCGAAGCTATTCATATCTCTATTCATAATTCTACCATTACATATTCATTTCTTTGGCCATAATGTTTTTATGTCTCTTGAGTCTTAAGTGCTGAGGCTTTTATACACCCCACCTGGCTTCCTTTGGGCCTCTCTTGGTTTTGTGGAAGCATACTTGTTATAAACTGGAGAAGGAAATGGCAAAGTTATAAAGTGAATTCTGGACATGTTTTAAGAGTCTTGTCTTTAAAGTTCCCAAGGACGGCTCTTCCTGGTCCCAGGTAGTCGGGCTGATATCTGTGCCCCTCTGGTTGCAGTTCTGACGTCCTCCCATGTCTCTAGGCCAGTTGTGTGCCAGAGTCAGCTCTTTCTGGTTCATTGGGAATTCTGCCAGCTGGGTGTTAACCCTTTGGTACATGAAACAGGCCATGGCGGGAGTATTTACACCACAGAAATTGGCAAATGATGTAGCTACAGATCAGAGTTGGTTTTTCTTCCTGGAGAGCAGGGGGTTGGGCAGGGGGCTGCATATGTTATCAGCGTGCCCCTGCTGTGTGGCCACGTGTCTCCTTTTCCTGAAGAGGTCAAGTGTCTTCAAACGTGTCTGTTGTATTTTCACTTCTCGTTATGACACGTTTTTATTTCTGCCCATTCTGTTTGGTTCTCTTCCAAGTTGGCTGTGTGATTTTCTTTAATGGTTTCCTGTCCTGTGCAGGACCTTTCTATCTTGAGGTTTATTTCTCTAAATAAGGTGAGCTTAGCTGATTGATTAGATTTATTATCCATCAAATCCTCTCAGAATCCCAAAGCTGAGGGGGTCACTTCTGCTGGTTCTCCTCCAGCTGTCTTTCATCCTGGTGTGCCTGGTGTTCTTCCACAATGGCCGCCACCCTTCCATAACCCGTGGGGCAGTTCCCAAGCCTGGGAAGAAGGTGTCCTTATCCAGAAAGACTTGGCACTTGCATTCTCCACTCATCTGAGGGTGTTATGGATAGGATCACCTTGAACCAGGGTGACATGCCTGGACCCACCGGGGTCCTCACCCGCTCCTTCTCCTGCTCAGCACCAGAACCACCTTCCTTGTAATTCCAGCGGCTGGAGAAGGGAGGTGGTTTCTGGGTCACCTGAAAGTGTCGTCTCCTGGGAGTCCAGCTCCATGGGGAGGGAGGGGTCTTCTATCAGACTCCTCCTCTTGGGCAGTTGCTCCTCTGGGCCTTCTCAGGTCTTCAGCAACTTGAAGGCGTGACACTTTTTTGTTGTTGTTGTTTTCCATGAGAGTGTGGATCTGAGTAACCTACCCACCAATCATCAAAGCAGACTGTGAATGAATACATGTCTTTTATTCCTTCAACAAGCCAGGCCTTGGGAGCTAGACCCTATGCCGAAGCTGAGGGGTAAATCCGCCCCAGCCAGTCCTGCAGCCCCAGCTCCCTCAGAGACTGCCTTCTGGGTCCTGGCTCACTGGAGACAGTCGAGGGTACCACATCCAGGATGTGTAGAAGGCATGCTTATGCCAGCACCCCATGTGACTGCTCCTCCTGGGCGGTGCAGACATGGTCAGCAGAAACCACGGTGCAGAAATGCCTCCCTGCAGACCCTTGCCCAGGGACTGAGCACTTTTCTGTCCCCTTCGGGAGCCGTCCAGGTGGAGGGCAGGCGTGAGGAAGTCAGGGTCAGCCCCCAGTGGCAGTCCCAGCCTGCCGCCTCGTCCACGAGTATTAAAATGAACCTGAGGATGCTGCCGAGGTTGGGGAAGGACTGCAGGAGCATCCTCGGCCAGCACACAGTAGGAGCTCAGCAGGACTGTCCCCCCAGCCCCCTGGATCACTCAGCAAATATCATCAAGCAAGGCTCCTGTGAGATGTTAAAGTGACCCAGAAAGGGCCCCTGTCTTCCTACTCCGGGAACTGGAAATAGGGTGGTCCTGGAGCCGATCAGGAGAAGGAGGGGGTGAGGCCCACCCCGTGCCAGACGCTCTCCCTCTTGGGGGACCCGTCGGTCACCTAAGCAGACAGACCCAGCCTGGAACCAGCATTCCAGCTCACACCCATGTGGGACCCCAGTGCCAACAGGAAGAGCAGGCAGGACCCAGGGCTGCCAAGAATGCACCCGGTCATTAGGGACTGACCAGGCATCACGTGCCTTCAACACATTTGCGGAGAACACGACCTCTCCCACAGAGCAGCCCTGGCATCAGAGACCCTCCGAGTGGTGGTATTATCCTTGGAGCTGAGGAAGCCGAGGGCACAGGGGGGAAGTTGACCAGGCCCCTGTGGTGGTCAGAAGTCTGGCCCAGGCCTCCCACCTGGCTCCGTGGCTTCCTGGCCCGGCGGTGCTCGGGAGCCGTCCTGTGTGTCCCTGCTGTGCACACATGCTCCCCACAGCTCCTGCTGGACCATGAGCCGGGGAGGGGTGCACACACAGGATGCCGTGGGGGCGCCCCCACCACCCTCGGGCCTGAGACTTGGCACCCCTAATTCCCTGATGGCAGTGACGGGGCCCTCTGGGGTGGGCGGCAGCTGTGGGGTCAGGATGGGCTGGGGAAGTGTGCTGCCCAGGAGCCCTCTAGGGGCAGCTAGGGAACCCGGCTCGGCCTCACTGAGGCCAAACTTCCAACAACCTAGGTGGCTGCCCTTCAGCAGAGATGGGTGACCGTGACGCACAACACGCCGGCTCAGGCAATTGTGGGGACGAAGAGGGAACCTTGGCATCCTAGACCACCAGGAATCCCCCACAGGGGACGTTTTTGCTTGCCCTGTGAGTCCCTTCTTCCTTCTAAAAGGAAAGTGCCAGGAACGACTGTGGTGAGGTCGCTGTTCCAGTGAGTTGAGCCGGGAGCAGAGGTTTAACCCCGTCCAGTCTACACTGGGCGAGCCTCCCACCTCCCCTCCCCCACCTCGGACGGCACCATCCTGGTCACTCTTCTGGGCCTTCTTGGCTCTTTAGGAACTTTAAGGTGTGGTGTTTGTTATTTCTTGTCTTGGTCCAGCATTTGGTGGCGGTCCATTGCAAGGGCCCTGACCCTGTCCCCTCCCCGAGCCCCTTGGCCCTCCCCATGCCCACGCCAAGGCTCGAGGCCCCTGCGGTTCTGTGGCCTCCAGACTCCCCACCCGAGGGGCCAGTCCAGACAGAAGCCACTGCTCTGGGGCTTCCAGCTGGGGGAGGGGACCAGCATCTTATTGTTTCTTCCTCCCGGGAACAGACTGCTGTCAGGCTAGGCACCAGGGTTTAAAACATCCTATATGTGTAAGAACGAGGACATCCCATATGTCCACTGAGTCCCACGACCCTGTCCCGATCCTGCCAGATGTTTTTCTGGGAGGGACCCTGTCGCTCACGTAAACAGCTGAGCGTGTTTTCCCAGGGATGTGGCCTGGGCACTGCTTCATGACTAGTGTCGAGAGAAATCTCCATGGACTCGGAGGAATATATTTTGGGTCTTTGCGTGTGGTTGAACAGAGCACACAGAAAGAAATGGGAGCTGTAACAGGAAAGACCGGGTTGGCCGTGTGGGGCCATCCACGGTCATTCCCAGGGCCCCATGTGGTCATCCCCGCGCCAGGAGCCCCCAGGCTAGAGGCATTGCTGCTTCTTGTCTCGGTGCCACAAGGCTTCCTATGGTAGGGGAAGCGGCCTCCAGCTTCTTTGCAAAGAGAGTCTGTGCAGGGGTAGTCTTAGTGGCCTCAAGGTCATGGAGAGGTGGCATAGCCCCAGCCACGGGGTGGGCGGGGTTGCTGAGAGCACCAATATCTCCCCCCAACTGTGAAGCAAGTCACGAATGGCAAAGATTTGCAGAGGAGCAATAGGTGGTCTCTGAGAGGCTGAGTCACTCGCCAGAGACAACACAGCAGCAGACTGGGACTCCGACCCAGGTCGTTTAAACCACGGCTCCCTCCTGTGCCCATCTGACCTGCCCCTTGAGGGCAGCAGGAAGATCTGGGCTCTCCTGGCCTGAGCGGCCATGCCTGCCTCCCTTCATCCATCCTGAGATGTGTCCATTCCCAAACCATGTGCTGTTTCCCCCAGCCCTGGGCCATCATGTCAGGCTCCAGGCTCCCTGCAGGTGAGCGCCACACCCACCAGCACACCTTGGAGCCCTGCTCATTTGGTCCCTGTGCCCGAGTGTCATCCTAACTGTCTTCTTAAGGCAGCCTTAGGACTGAAGTCCTGGAGCCCTGCTTCTTTGAAGCTCCCTGCACCAAGCCCAGTCAGGCTCTGCCCGGGGGCTTCATGACCAGTATGCTGGGCTGAGTGGTGGCCCCGAAAGCCATCCATCCTTCTGCAGCCCACAAAGATGACCTTATTCCGATGAAAAGTCTCGGCAGGAAGTAAGTTACTGACCACTGCACCAGATCACCCGGGACGCATGAGGACCCTAAATCCAATGACGGATATGCTTGGAAGAGAAGAGGGAATGATTTGAAGCACAGAGCCACCCAGGGGAGAAGGTTTGTGCAGATGGATGCAGAGGTCGGGGTGATGTGGCCACAAGCCCAGGGAGGCCTGGGGTCCCCCAGAGCTGGACCAGGCCAGAGGGACCCTCCCCTGGAGCCTCTGGAGGGAGCTGAGCCCTGCCCACACCTTGATCACAGGTTTCTGACTCCAGACCTGGGGGCGAATGAGTTTGTGTTAAAACTGTCCAGTCTGTGGCCAGTGGCTGCAGCCACCCCTGGATACTGAGAGTGAACTTGCCGGCTCCAAGGTGAGAACAGTGGCAGGACCGGCCCCCCGCCCCACACACAGAGACACACAACCTTGTCATGAGGTTAAATGCGTTAATACGCACAGATGCCTGAATCAGGGACTGACACTTGGATCTTAGCCCCCTTCACCTCTTCCTCCTCGTCGTCATCACTGTCATTGTTAGAGGCCCTCATCCACTCGTTCAGTGGACACGAGGTGCTCGTGCACGGCCCCAGTGTGTGCAGCGAGGCCAACAAGCCGGGAGGCTCCACACAGGACTCACCCTGCCTGCTGGGTGAGTGGCCCGCACGGGGCCTGTGCAGTGACACGGAGGCCCTGGGAGAGGCTGAATCCTCTGGTCGTGGGAGTCACGGGGGCCTCAGCATCAGAGGTGGAGGGGTGAGCCAGGTTCATCCACGGGGGTGCAGCCCTTCACTCAAAGTGGGGGAAGAACGCCATGTGTCACCCAGTGTCCGGGAGGCTCCCCTTGCCCTGGTGGGCTGTGGGCACAGCCTTGGATGACCAGGAGTCTGCACCTCAGTAGGGGCTGAGGCTGGCACTGAGTGAATCTTCAGTGAGGTTTTTTCCTTAAAAACCATCCTAAGTGACTTTGGCTCCATTGCTTTTTGCCAGAAACCTACAATGATCCCAAGAACTTTGTACACTCCAAGAGTGGTGACTGGATGTGGAGCCCAGCACAGACCCAAGTCAGTCCTGCCCTGAGTCCCACGGGCCAGCCACACCATGCCCCTTCCATGGCCTGGCTTTCTTCTGCCAGGACCTTCAGAATAGTGGAAAGGCAAGTGTGGCCTCAAGCTGGAGGTGCCCAGCGTGGGCTCCTAGCCCCTGGGAGTTCCCTTGGGACATCTGGTGGACCATAGTCCCCACTGCCGTCGGGCAGCTCTGTCTCGGGGAATGTTGTGTTTCTTTGCTTTTTTTTGTGATGCAGCACCCCAGTTACTCTCGGGGCAATTGGGAAGTCTGCTGGTGTTACATGCTCCTGCCTTAGATGGGGAACATTATTGCTGCATTGACGCTGCTCACTCCATACTGGGAATCTGTTAAACACAAACGGCAAGCAGAACAGAGAAAAACAGAAAAAGAAAAATGGAGAGTTGTTAGGTTGCTTCAGGTCTCACCTGTGATTAAGACTGTGTACAGCCTGCACATGAACCCGAGTTCCCACACCTGCCAGCTATAAGGTGCCAGGCCCTGATTTTAGAACCCTAGCTTCACTAAGGAGTCACTGACAGATACAGTTTTTGTGTATTTCAGGTCTACATTGTGATGACTTGATGCCCATAGAACCATGGAATGATTGCCCAACATATGCATCGCCTCACACAGTTAACTCTGTGTATGTGTATCTTTAATGTTCTTATAATCCATGGAGAAGGCAATGGCACCCCACTCCAGTACTCTTGCCTGAAGAATCCCATGGACGGAGGAGCCTGGTGGGCTACAGTCCCTGGGGTCTCTAAGAGTCGGACACGACTGAGTGACTTCACTTTCACTTTTCACTTTCATGCATTGGAGAAGGAAATGGCAACCCACTCCGGTGTTCTTGCCTGGAGAATCCCAGGGACGGGGGAGCCTGCTGGGCTGCTGTCGACACAACTGAAGCAACTTGCAGCAGCAGCAGCAGCAGCAGATGGAGCTGGATGCCATGATCTTCATTTTTTGAATGTTGAGTTTTATGCCAGCTTTTTCACTCTCCTCTTTCACTTTCATTAAGAGGCTCTTTAGTTTCAGCCCCTGGAGGCATTTCTTATTCCCCTTTCTGTCTTTTCTCCACCATGAGGGGCCCATTTATAGTTTTTAACAATGTAGTTTAACAACAGGCTCCTTCAATATATTCTATACTTTTTTCCTTCTTATATATATATTTTTAACCTATCTATCCTTCAGTTCACCGATCCTCTCTGCAGCTACGTCCAATTTGATGTTAAGCCCAAAGACTGAGTTCTTAAATTCAGTCACTGTTATTTGAAAGTTCTAGAATCGGTTTTGATTCTCAGACGTTTTTCCTTTTGTCAAGTATATTTTTGAACTGGTGAAGTTTGCATCTGATACCTCTAGCATACCTCTGATGTGCTGATATACATCTGATACCTCTGGATCTGTTTCAGTTCTTTTTCTCTTTCCTGTTTGTTGTTACACCCTTTTTGCTTTTTTTGGTTGCATGATGGACATTATCTATGGAAAACCCTAGAGTTTCTGGTGATGCTGTCTTCTCCAGAGGTTCCTCTGAGGCAGACCTCTAGTGGGGACAGAGCTGTCTGTTCACTCAGGGCCTGAGTGACTTGAGGCTGGGGTGTCCTTGTAAGCTGAGTCTCAGCAGCCTTCACCCACCTTCCCCCTGACCGCAGGGAGGAGCCCTCCAGCGTGTCCGTCTGGAAGCCTGGGGTGCTTCCCGTGGCCTCCCCCGCCCCCTTCTCGCCCAGTCCTGAAGCCCACCATCTGCCTCCTGAGCACCAAGAGGTGATTGATACTCAGCGCTCAGCCGGTTTGGGCAGAGTGTTGGGTATGTTTTCTGTGCCTCCCTTTTCTTGGGGAGCTTAGTCTCTAACATCCGGACTGACTTATCAGGCCTGAGCTCGAATTTTTGTCTTCCCAGCCCAAGGAACCATCCAGAGCTGTGTTAGCCAGTACCCTCTACTTGACTTTTTCCCTGCCTTTTCTTCCCAGAGTCAGCTTTGTTCAGATGCCCAGAGGGAAGGAGTGGCCCTCTCAGTGTCCAGCTCCCTCACTGGGCTTTTTTGAAATCTTGGATTGTGGCTGCCTAAGGACCTCTTTTTAAAATGTATTTAGCTTCTGTAGCTCTTGGTAGGCTGACCCACAAGCTGCCTGCGTCTGTAACTGCAAGTGGGGAAGCCCTAGGTGTCTTCTCTCATCTGAAGCCACATGTAAAATTCACAGTAATTATATTGATCATCTTTGATACCGGGGAAAACAAGAACCAGAGGTCCTCGCTTAGTACCCACGGTTGTGTTTCTGATCAGAATCCCCAGCTTCCCCGGGCTGTGTCAGCGCCACTTGAACTTGGGAAGAAGGTGGAGCAAGCGGCCCATGCGGCCTGGGGACAGAGGAGCCGGTCTGCCCTCCTCCCCTGCCCCTGACGGCCCAGGGCAGGCCTTTCGATGACGGGCTGCTGGTGGTCGAGGAGAAGGCTGAAGAGCCAGGGGTTGTGTGAACTGTATTCTGTGACGTGGTTTTTCAGTTTGAAAAAATGACTGCTTTTAGTCTTCCCTCCAGTTTGACTTTAAGGTTGAAAATGAAGATTTTATTCTTAAAGTTGAGCACAGTGATTTTACAGTCTTTTTGAAAGCAACAGTTGAGGTTTTAAAAAGACATCTCAGAGAACTCCAGCAGATAAAGCGAAACAAAAAGAGAATGTGTTCAGGGTGAACTGCGGGCGGGACCCCAAACTGTACTCTGTCCCTCCCAGAGTCCGTAATTGCTGAGAGGGGTGGATATAGGGCCCCAAGCACCCTGGGGACCGAGGTCCTCAAGTGACAGCTGAGGTCCCGGCTGAGCCAGGAGCAGTGTGGCCTGTGCCCTGGTGAGTGGAGAGCCGCGAGGCTGGGAGTGGGGCCAGGAGAGGGGGTGGGAGACTCGGGCGCGGAGGGAGGGGCAGCACCTGGCGGGGTCTGGGAGGTGCTGGCTGTCGCGGCTCGAGGCAGGGACACCCCTGAACCTCCACCGTGCAGCCCCCATTGGACAGAGTTGTCTGGCATCCCAGGGTCGAAGTTAAGAGGGCGAGTTTGCAGCAGATGGACGGAGCTCCTGTACCCACTGTGGGTTCATTTTAAGTGCCTGGAGCGAGATTGGTCAAGCCCTTGCTGAGCTCGAGTGAGGGAGTCAGTCAGGGAGGACCGAGCTCAGGGTGAGAGTGAGGGGCAGCTAGCATGCTGAGTCCTCCTCACCTGAGTGGGTTCTGGGGACACCCTTGAGTTCAGGGGTGCCCTTTCAGTAGCCTCACTGGAGGCTTGTTTGGGGGGTGAAGGAGGCAGAAGCCCACTTAGAAGACGTGCTCATTCCTAGTGGTGGTGCTTTCTGAAGCAGTTTATATTATTTGGTTCGACTGTGAACCAGTATCCTTGCAGGGTTATGTTTGACGGTGGGCCTGAGCTGTGGGCACGGCTTTCCTTCTCCCACACACCACACTCACCTGACATCTTTTTGGCAGCCCCTCCCCCCTCTCTGCACCCCTGATGGTGGGCTTGAGCCCAGCCCCCCTGTTACCATGGAGCCCTTGTGACTGAGTGGGTTCCAGGTTCCGGGCTCCTGGGAGACATGCTGGAGGCAGAGCCTTCGTGCCATTTCTTCTAGAGACAGCAGTGCTGATGGTCATAGTGTGAAAGCGGTGTGTGTGAGAGTGGTGTGTGAGAGCGTTGTGTGCGAGAGTGGTGTGTGAGAGCGGTGTCTGAGAGCGGTGTGTGTGAGAGCAGTGGTCGTAGTGTGAATAGTGGTGGTCGTAGTGTGAGATCAGTGGTGATAGCTCCGGTGCTGAGCTATCTAACCGTGAAACAGCAGTTGCCCCCGAGTGGGGGACTGCCCCCATCCGCGAGGATGGGTCGCAGAAGGGCCCGCCTATGGGCACTTTTCCAGTGCTGCAACCCCAAAGCGAAGGCCAAGACAAGGAAGACCTCGGCCTCGGCCCAAGTTCTGGAAGCGGAGTGGACTGACGTGAGAGCAGCCGGGGGCTGGGCCCGTCGGATTGGCCCTTACCCGGTAAAGCACTGGGGCTGTGTTTCATTTTGTTTGCATGGCTGTGGGCCCTGCCGGGGGTCCCTGCCAGCCAGGGCGTTTTGCCCTTCTGGGCAGGATCGACCCCAGCAGGTTGACCTTGTAGGTGGTTGTGCAGGTGCTGCGTGGAGGATGGCCGGGGGCCCCACCAGAAGGGAAACGCTGGCTGGAGGAGTCACTGGGGCACGTGGATTGAGCTATAGAGTCAGTCCTTGAAGCAGAAAGGCTAAGCCCCTTATCGTCTCCCATCTTACAAAGCACAGAACAGTGTGTCCAGTATTTTAATGATGGCTACCTACTGCTTACATGTATAGCATACATCCTCATAGCTTCACATGTCTACTACATGCCTCTTACAAGTGTTGGGCAGTGTTCTAGGTGCTTAATATTCAGTGTGTAGTAGGGGATATGCAGCCCAGGACTTTTTTTACGTGTGCGAGGAAAAATAGAAGAATGAAAGATGCCGTGTGGTTCAGTTTGAGCAAGTTCACCACGTGGACGGTACCGCGTGCACGAAAATTGTGATAAAATACATAAAACATGAATTTAACCTTTTAACCAGTTTATTGAATGACTGGGTGACTTCAGTGGAGTCAGGCTAACAGATGGCTATGGGGTGCCGTCAGCCTTTTTCCCAGAGGAACACTCCAAAGCCTGGTGGCCTTGTAGATCTTCCCTTTCTTCTGCCCTCTCCCCAGTGGTTCTAGGTCACTGGTCTGTGTGTTGTTTAAGAACCTCTTTGTCCACTTTGTTGTTAGGTTTATGTTTAGGAAAGTTTCTCAGACTTCCCTGGGTCTTGAGAAGGCAGGCTTGGATTCCGGGTTCTCCCCTGCCGCATGCCTGCCAGGTCAAGGTGGAGGCTAAAGGCCGGTCTGAGTTGTGGTGGTCTGTGTGGTCTTGGGGTCAGCGGACCCCTCTTCTCCAGAGGAGCAGGGAGACCCTCTGTGTGGAGCCTGGAGAGACTTGACGGGGTCAGTCTTCAGTCTCGCTCTCTTTTTAATTTGTGTTTGCATTTAGTTACTTACTCATTTAACTGTTTTCTAGGAGTTGGCATCCCCTACGGAAGAACTCAGTGCATGCCGAGAGCAGCTTCTAGCAAGAGAAAAAGAGATAGCCGAAATGAGAGCCGAAAGGAACAACACCAGGGTCAGTAGGGGGATTCTCACGTGTTGACAGTTGCCCCGCGGGGGTCACCACTGGGTTCCGTGTTGCTGTCTTTAAACTCTGTCTGGTTTTCAAGTCATTTTTCACATCTTCCCACTGAGCAGACCGGGGTGGATCCGATCAGGGTTCTCATACTTTGCTTCAAATTTATGATGAGAGCTAATATAATTTTAGTACATTTGAGGGGGGAGTTCTCTTAACTTACATTTTTGTCCATGCTACAGTGTGTGTGAGGTCGTAGTTCCCCGAACAGGGATTAAAACTCAGGACCCCTGCAGAAGTGTGGAGTCTTAACTACTAGGCCACTGGGGAAGTCCACTCTAACTTTAGACTGAACTGGCGGGATTCCAACTTGCCTTAGCATGGTTTTGGTGTTAGCATGAGGTTGAGAAGAGTTATCGGCCCTGAATTCAAGTATGAAGTTGAAGGTGCTCCTTTGGCCCTGCCCTGCAGCTGCTGCTAGAACACCTGGAATGCCTGGTTTCCCAATATGTGCCATCGCTCCGGATGACGATGGGCAAGCAGCAGGCGCGGTCCCCAGCCGGCATGAAGAGCGAGGTGGAGGTGCTCAAGGCACTGAAATCACTGTTTGAGCACCACAAGGCCCTGGACGAGAAGGTACCAGCCACCCGGCCGTCCTGGATTTGTACACTTGCTGCCTTGTTAGGTGGATGATGCATGTATTTATGTAACTAGTTGACTTTTGAGCTTCTTGAATTCTTGTAAATACATTTTTTCTGTAAGAAGTCAGAATTTTATATGGTTAAAAAGTGTTGCCTGTGTACATGCTCAGTCATGTCCAAGTCTTTGCGACCCTGTGGACTGTAGCCCACCACGCTCCTCTCTCTCTGGGACTTCCCAGGCAAGAATACTGGAGTGGGTGGCCATCTTCTACTCCAGGGGATCTTCCCAACCCAAGGATCGAATCTGCCCTCTTGCATTGGCAGGCGGATTCTTTACCACTGATCCACCTGGGACGCCCCAGGTAAAAAGTATTAGTTGGCATAAATGTCTCAAGATTTATTATATTCTGTATATCAATTTGCAATTAAAAACTAGGTAATAGAATTATTTTAGGAACATTTTTTTTCCTAACTTAAATTTAAAGCTGTTAATAAGCAGATCTTCTTGACGTTAAGGTCAATGAGATGCATTAAATGTCTTCTGTTACAGCAGCCATGTATTGGGGTGAGTGTACACTAAGAAGTGCACTAAAGTATATACACACTTCAACACACAGTGACTCGGCCCCTTTTATTTCAGTTGAGAGCGATTACGAGGAGTACTTGAAAGGTGTAGTTTGTTAGAAGAAGAATTAGGTGCCACACATAAAGAGAGAAGTTTGATCAGTCATCGTGTAATTTCAGTGAAGGGTTTGTCATTTGTATCCTTTCACTTAAAAAATAGTATGAAGGCTGTAGTGGACGTCAGATGTTATTTATCTTTCTGATTGAGGACCCTCCCACTTGGGTTATTTTAATGACTAGTAAACTAGACTTGTGGCTCAGAGCTGCAGGATCTCTTAAGTACCCCTTTGTCCAGTAGAAGACAAATTCTGACTCTAATCACCTGGTTCTCTTTGGGATGGATAGCATCACCATGTATTTTCTTTTTATGCTGTATTTTCAGTTTTGAGTTGAGTTTTTCCAAATGGAGTTTTGCTGTCTTTACTTCTTTCTTTATTCTGATTCAAACTTTTGGTTTTAGCTGATGATTCTTAAAGAGAAGAAAAACCCAGAAAAGATACTGATGGACGGGGTGCTTGATATAAATCCCAAGCAAGAAAACATGCCAAGTGCCAATGGAAAGGCAAGTCCTCAGTCTCACTCTCTGTCTGGTTCTCGTCTTACCATCCAGTCTGTGCGGGGCTGTTGGGACCTCTCACCAAAGCACCATGTAGTTCTGTGCGACTGTGAGGGTCGTGTGAGCTCCAGAGCGCAGAAGGCAGTTTTGACCTCACCAGTTGCCCGGAAGTGCTGTGTTCCCTCCCTCCCAAAACAAGGCTGTCTAAGGCTTCCTTTCCCCCTTAGAGAACCTGTGACAGCTCTCTGGCTCGGGTGATCCAGCTCCAGGAAATCATAAACAACCAGTTGCGAGATCAGAGCCAGATGAAGGAGCTCCTGGCAGCCCTCTCTGCGCAGGTGACAGACCTAGAGGAGGACCTGGACATGGCCAGGAAGGATCTCCTCAAGTCTGAGGAATTCAACGTGAAACTACAGCGGGACGTCCGCGAAGTGAGTGATGGTGGACGTGTCTGTCGTCCTGAGGTGGGATGTGGGTCCCTTGTTCTCCCGGTGGTCTCAGCCTTGGGATGGCTTCGTGAGCAAGAGCAGAGCTCTGGCGAGACCACGACTGGTGGCCTCCCTGCCTCTGCGTCGAGGTCTCGGGGTAGAAGAGGCCTGGTCCAGACGGTCCATTGCAGTGGACCAACATAAGGGCAGCCCTAGCGCTGTGCTGCAGCCTGGGTGTGGACTGCTCGTTTCTACAAGTTCTAGGGGCCTAGTGTGTTCCTTTTTAAAAATTCATTCATCCGTTCATTCATTGATTTGTATAGTTGCTTTACACTGCTGTGTCAATTTCTGCTGTACAGCAAAGTGAATCAATCATATATATATATATATGTACACACACATATCTCCTTCTTTTTTAGATTTCCTACCCATTAACTTCACCACAGAGCACTGAGTAGAGCTCCCTGTGCTGTACAGTAGGCCCTTACTCACTGTTGACTTTATGCACAGTATCAGTAGTGTATGTGTCAACCCCAGTCTCCCAGTTCATCCCCCTACCTGCCTGTTGAATGTATTCCCGATGATGCTGAAATTTCCTTCTGATTCACTCAGGCGAGTCTGGTGACGTCTGTGGAGCCCGTTCTCTCGGAGAGATGGGAGCATGCTGTGTGGGCTCTGCTGAGGCAGCTTGCCTGGCCATCTTCTCTAGTTTTCTGAGGTTCCGCTCCTTGAAGGGATGTGTGACAGTGACACCGGCGGTCAGAAAAGACGAGTGGCCTTTGCTCACCCTCAGATCCTCAGGCCCGTGCTGTGTAACCATGTAGAATCATGATGTTTCTGGTGGTCATGTCTGCGGGTGTCATGATTTATGAGACACTACCTAACAGTCATTGTGAAAACAGAAGAGTGCTGGGAGCTCAGGCCTCCTCCTGTGAGCCTCAGCTTTCCTTTGTACACAGGCAGACAGTGCCCACCCTGCCCCACCCCTCCACCGTGAGACCGTCTCAGAGAGAACCCCTCCAACATGTGTTCCAGCAGGTGTACTTGTTTAGTAGCTTGGTGTGAGTAATTCTGTGTGAGAACTCAAAACAGAAGTATTTGCACATATTTGTATAACCTGTTCACATTACTCTGGCAATAGGAGGAGAGTAGGTGGCAGAGTTTAATATGTAGAGAATTCTGGAAAAAGCGTTTTTAAGACCTTTCACTTTTAATGTTAGGACAACACTGGTTACTTAGTGACTACGGAGGGACCTGAAGTGGATTTTGAGCTGGCAGACGGGAGTTGCACCAGCAGCAAGTTCTGGTCCTGGTGTGAGCATTTCAGACATGTGGTGTAACTCTGCTTTAGAAGAACTAGGCTTGAGAAGGCTGCTTCCAGTTGTGTTACACTTTGACTTCTGTTTCCACTCATTGATACTCTTACTTTAATTTTGAGGAAATTGCATGAGATTTTTTCCAACTTTTACCCGAGGAAATGAGCCTCAGAGCTCCCTGTTGGATCTGTTGAAGGTCCCTCCGTGTTCTGGGTCAAGCCCGCCTGTATGGTGTAGGAGACAGAGGTCCTCATTTCATGCCAGATCCCTTCCCTCCTGGAATTCTTGCAATGACAGGGTAGTTTAGTGTACTTTTTGTTTGCTGTTTGGGTTTATTATGTAGAAAAGAAGCTTGGTAAATCGAGTGGCCAGACAGACATTAAGACAGATGGGTGCCATCGTGGCAAATGTGACATTTGAGGTAGGCGCGTTTTTGCTCACGTCTAAGAAAACTGCCATGTCTAGGAGTTTAATTTTGAGGATGCTAATTTTATGTTTGATTTGAAAGTTAGGATTTAGTCCAGCATTTTTACTCTTAAGTGTGCTGGAGTATTCCACGATAATGACTTACTTTTCTCCTCTGTAATGCCCGGTGTAGGCCATGGCCCAGAAGGAGGACGTGGAGAAGAGAATCACGACACTTGAGAAACGCTACCTCGCCGCACAGCGCGAAGCCTCCTCTGTGCATGACCTTGATGATAAACCTGAAAAGGAAATCGCAAATAAGGATTCTCTGCATCGACAGGTAATGGCCTTTACTGACCTGTGTCTGACTTTTATAGTAGTGAATACTGAAGAAGGAAGGTAAAGACCTTTTCATGTGACTCCCATGTTGGAAATCAAGTCCCAGTGTAAAGTTCTTATGACCCGAAAATACTGTGTTCAAAAGTGTGGATGTACATCATGATAAATCAACTGTACTGAAAGGAAATCCAATGTTTAAAAATTGAGGGTGACTGCAACTTACAGGTTTGAATGATTTGGGATTTGGTTTAACCATGTTGTGGAATTCCACTCCTGACGCTTTTGTTTTACTTGAATCTGTTGGCTTGTTAGCATTTTTCCTGAAAGAGCAGAGAGCAGCAGGGAACTTCATGGCAGCTGGCTGCCTGTTGGGAACTGGGGTCAAAAGGCAGGGTTAGAGCTCCAGTCTGATTAGGGTTGGTACTTCCTATGGTTGGGTGAGCTTTACTCGCTCCTGTTCCCATGTCATCTCAGATAATCAGGACTTACCCAGGAAAACCAAATCTGGCTTCTCCAAAACAAAGTGAGTCAATCTGGTGTGTGACAAAGTGTATCATTGGCCCCACCACAAAAATAGAATACTAGAAAGCCATTGAAATTTATGATGTGGAATGCTAATTAAGAACATTACGATATACAAAATAATGGCTGTAAAAGGCAGATCAGAAAATACCACGTACCATATGCTTTTGTTTTCTGAGGGTTTTAAAGCATATCATATTGTTTATGTATGTACATAGAGTAATACATACAGAGAAAACATAAGAAAGCTGCTTAGAAACAAATGCTAACCTCTCAGGAACCCAAGCGTATAGATAATTTATTTTTTTTTCCTTTTCAAAAAAGAATCTGTCTAAATGTTCTACATTGAAAGTTTTTCAGAGTAAGAAGATCTGTTAAAAGAATAATCATGCATTTACAAATATTAGTTGACTGGCATTTCACCAGGCACACTCTGATCAGATCTTTGTTTCAGAGGAGATGAAAGCCATGTTTTGGCTTACAAGCCCGTGGCCATCTGCGGTCGGTAGGGTTCCCTTCAAATGATGATTCTGGTGATGTTTTAAGAAGGGTCAGTACTGAACCCTTATTCCCTTAACTTGTCAATAAGAATGAATACGCTTCTACAGATAACTGATCTTCTTTAATATATAAGAATTTTTTTTTAAGACTTCTTTGGGGACGTTTAGGAAAAGCAAATACTCTGGCAGGAGGTGTTCTGCCCACTGAGACCAAGCCCAGGAACACTGAGAGAAAAATTACCGTGACGCAGCTCGCGAAACAGAACTAATCCAGTAGAGACGTGCATTTAGGTTTTGTCTCAGCTTACTAAAAACAGCAGAGGCTACACCACTTGGCCTGTTTGGATGCTCTGCTCTCCCTTTGTAGGAGGAGGATGAAAACCGACCGTTGCAGGAGCACCTGGAGCTGGAGGAGCAAAAGCTGCAGCAGACGCTGCTGAGGGCGGAGACGCTGCCTGAAGTGGAGGCTGAGCTGGCTCAGCTGGTGGCCGCGCTCTCCAAGGTGCTGCTCTGGGTCCCTGGGGGGCGGGCGGGGGAGGGCCTGTTCCATGCTGTCCCACCGTGCCCCTCCCCGTGCTGCTCAGTCCACAAAGGAGCGCAGACGCGGGGGGCGTGCTGCCCGGCTGCGATGGGAGCGCGCCCTGAGTGTCAGACAGTCCCCGCTCCCGTGTCATCGTTCCGTTAACTTCCCTCCAGTTTTGTCCCGTGTTCTGTGTGTCCCCAGGATACTTCAGCTCCGAGTCACTGCTGCTCAGAATTCAGCCAGCAACTCAAAGCCTAGCAGGATAGAGAGCTAGAAAAATCCCATTCTCGTTTAAGAGATGGCCAAAATAGCTCTGTAATGAACACAGTTTTAAGTCTTTATTCATACATTGTTGAGTAAGTCACAGCGGGGCACGGTGCAGACCCGGGGCCCCACTCCCAGCTTGCAGTCCCCGGGAGCCCGCGGCTGAGAGGCGTCCCGGAGACGTGGCGCTGCTGGGGGCATGGTCCCCATAGCCAGCCAGCCACCTCGTCCCTCTGATGGGAAAGGTGTGGCCCCGCACTGTTGGTGGGTACTGGCTGGGCATGGAGAGGTGGGCCTGTGCGGGCGCGGCTGTCCGGAGCGTTGCCCGGAGCTCAGTGAGCGGCTGAGGGGCCGGCCAGTCGCGGGAGGCCGGTGGTGTCGGGTGCTCGCAAACCCAACCAGAGCAGGGTCACTAACAGCCGCCAGGGGGCACCCTTCTGCTTGTGATCTTCCTCTCAAGGGTTGGTTTCTTCTCTCCCCTGACATCTCTGCTGTCTGTCCTGGGTCGGCCTTGTAGTCTGAACTTTGGTCTTCCGGAAGCTCTGTCACTAAGGAGGCTAAACTGTTGGAACTTACCTCCCAGCTTAGGAAGGTAGAACGTGTGTTCTTGTGAGTCCCGTGCTTGCCACTGCCCTGCCCGCGCTGGCTCACCACAGGCAGTCTGAGGAGGGGGTGCAGCGGCTGCGGGTGTGGGGCCCGGGGCGGGGGCGAGCACGTCTCCTCTCACGAGCCGGTCACCAGCACCCTCCGTCACCCACGTGTCACACGCGAAGCCGCGCTGGCTGCTTGAGCAGGCGTGCGGGCGTGCCCCCCACGAACCCGGGGCCAGTGGTCTGCACAGAGCATAGCCCGCTTGCGTCAGGACAGGGTCGTTGCGAGAGGAGCTGACGCTGTTCTTGGCCGACAGGTGGAAGAGAGACACCGTAACATCAAGGAGAGGCTGCGCCAGATGGAGGCCCAACTGGAGAAGAACAAGGAGCTGCTGTGGGTGCGTGTGCTGATGGGGAGGCCGCGTCTGGGCCAGAGATGCGGCTTGGGGGGGGGCCGCCGCTCCCGTCTCTGCCATCGAGTGTGTGTGTGTAGCCTGTCTGCTGATCCAGGCACCCAACCTCAGGAGCAGGGCCAGATGTGGTCGCCCGTAGGCTGGGGCCAGGGGGTCCCCACGTTCAAAGAGGCTGCTTGTTGCTCTGAACAGCCAGGCCGGGGAGCTGCTCGGGATACAGTTGGACCTTACGAGTGCCCCTCAGACAAACCCCAGGATGCCAGCCCGAGGCTCATTGGTGCCCAGGTGTGGAGGTGTTTGCCTCGGACGTGTCGCTGGAGACCCACATGCCCGACTGCTGGTCCAGACATGGTGTGTGTGTGTAGGATGGCTGCTCCTATGCAGGAGGAGAACCGTAGTTCCGTTGTGACAGAAGGCCCGTCAGGAATGGGCGATGGTGGGGGCTCGCATCAGAGAGTCCTGAGAGAGGTTTCCCAGAAGGGTTGGCCACACGGTGATACAGACCATTCAGGAAATGGAGTGGGGATCCCAGGTCCAGCCTCAAGTGTCAGTACTGTCCCCACCATACCTGTGTTCTTGGGGCTGACTGCAGAGCCTCACACGTGGGCTCCCAGGGGGCTGTGGTTCTGACTCCCATCATGAGACCTGCAGTGAGGCTCCCTCCCTGCTTAGGCAGAGAGGTCAAGTTCTCCCAATCAGGGATGCACTTCCTTACTTTCAGAACTGCTACTCAGAGGCTGTTGAGATTGGGATGCTGTTTATGACTAAGCCAATTCAAAGTCAAGTTTTGTTTTGCTTTAAAAATATTGGAATGCCGATGCCTTACTGGGGAAGCTGTGACAGGTTTTATTTCCGTGGGCTCAAAAAGGGGTGGCCGAGCCCTGGGGAGGGGTCGTGACAAAGACAGAGGGCGAGGGTACTGGCCACGGGGGATAGGGAGCTGGCAGGCCAGCACCTCGAGGCTGCCCCTCGGTTGCTTTGAGGTCATGTCTGGGAAATCAAGGCAGGACCTGGGTGAGAGTGGGGCTGTGGGGGGAGACTTGTGGAGAGAAGGGTGTGAGGTGTGAGAGTGGGAGGGCGGCACGGGGCCCAGCAGGCACTCTCCCGTGCGTCTCAGATGACAGAGCCGCCCTCGCGGTGTGAGGGGCCATCCCCAGAACAGCCCAAGGGCCTGTGCCCCGAGAGGAGAGCCGCAGAGGGGCTGGCCCTCCCGTCCCCTGGCTGCCCCTGCTCGCTCCTGTCTGTGCGTGTTCAGACCAGCCTGGGAAACGGAGGGCTGGGAACCCGCGAGGACGGCACTTCCTGGTGAACTAGTACCAGTGATGACCGCTGAGGGGGACCCAGCGGCTGCGGAGCTGAAGGATTTTTTTCTAATTTTCCTTCAGCCTGGCTGACGGAAGCATGGATGTATTTTTTTAATTTTCGGTTTTTGTCTCTGACTCCATCAGCCCACCCTTGTGAATAACCTCATAGGATTGCCTTCCGTCCACACTAAGACCTGAGTGTCACCGGGCCATCTAGGAACTGGATTCTCCTCCTGCCCGTTTCTTCAGTTCTGCTCGCTTAAGAGATGGCAGTGTCTCATAAGCATGGCCCATTTGTCCAAAGTCAGGGCTTCCATGTAAAATTGTGTTCAGTTCCTGACAGACTTGAGCTGCCCAGAATGTCGCTGACGAGACGTGGTCCTCTCGTGCCCAGGTGCAGCCCCTGAAGGATCAGGACCGGGAGCACGGGCGGCAAGCCAGTGTGCTAGCCAACGTGGCCCAAGCGTTCGAGAGTGACGAGGGCACGTCTGATGGCGAGGGCGACAGGGTCACCCTCTTCAGCTCGGCCGCTCTGCTGTCGCCCAGCGGGCAGGCCGATGCCGAGACTCTGGCCGTGATGATTCAGGAGCAGCTGGACAAGATCAACGAAGAGATCCGGTGGGTGCGCCTGAGCCCAACTCCCCAGAAACTCAGTTTCTCTGAAGAGCTGTCTTCTGCTTAGAGAAGTCTGAGTGTTCCATAGTAAGAAAACTGACTTCAGGTCTGCTTCAAGAAGTTTCCGTTCTGAGATTGCCCTTGATTATAGAGCTCAGTCAGCCAGGGCATTCTGTCCATCGGGTGGTGTCAGCACTCTGTGGGGGGTCGTTGTGGGGTGTCCCCCCCTCAGCTCTGGGCCCCAAGGTGGGTGAGGTGCCGAGGTGGTGTCCCCTGCGGCCCGTGCACCCTCTGGCACTGAGGGTTCGTCCTCATGTGTCCCTCGGAGCCTCCCACGTTCTGGTGAAAAGCCACCTGGAACAGAAAAGCTGGGGTTCTGGGGTTGGCAAATTCCCACTCAGATCTGCATTTCCTTTTTAACTTAATACATTGTGAAGATTGGCTTGTTGTAAGATAGTGGTATGTTCCTGTATGTCACTCTCAGGACATGTGTTTGAGTTTTTCTCATCTCATCAGTATATATAAAATGTTTTCTTTAGACACAGTCTTGGCAGTTCTAACAGTTTACAAAACAGGATAGAACCCAAAGGCCCGCCTCGTGGTGAGCAGGGGGCCTTGGGTCTGGGTGCAGCCGGGTGGCTGGGGGCCCCGAGGCCTGCCTGGTGCCACACCCGCGCACCTGTGCCTCCTGTCCCGAGTCCACGTTCAGAGTGGCCGCAGGCCGGTGGCCCTGCACAGGGCCTGGCAGAGCTGCTGCTCAGATTGTTCTCGTCCCGTCAGCCCTGGCCGAGGTGCCCGTTCCTGCCGGTCGAGTGCAGGGGGCTCGGGCAAAAGGCAGGGGTGAACGCCACAACCAGCAAACACAGATGTGCTACCTGCACTTTTGACGCCGAGACAGACTGCTTTATGGGCCGTGTTTGAGCACAGACAAGCTCAGAAAGACTGTCTTTTGCATCCCCATAGGAAATTTGGAATGGTTATATATTAATATTTTTATTTTTACAGCAAGTTGTCAGGTAAAAGTGATTTTTCCTTATGCAACAAGTTGACTTGATGTAAATGGTAAATTCTGTCCATCAACTTGTCAACACTGAAAAACTTTCAAGATGTATAAGTAGAAGTGAAACTGGAGAGTTTACTACCTGTAAGGATCTTGTATTTTAATTTGAAAAGCATTTTATTTGCATAATCATGTATTTAACCTGTATATAAAATCATCCACGACACATTAGGGGAGAAGAGCAGTAACTGAATTCTAGGTTAATGCAGCACATTGACATGAATCCAGAAACTCACACAAAGCTGGTGGAAAACTCCAAGTGATGCGTTTGTACATATACAACCTTAAAAAAAAAATTAAAAGATCACCTCAGCACTTCATCTGGTCTGGAGACTCGTGTTTAGAAACTCTAGCTTGCTCATGAATCGCTGTTTTGGTTATACAGAGTTCCTGATTCCCAATGGAAAAGACTTGAGGCACTGACGTGCATCTCTGCCCTGAGAGCAGGGAAGGTAAAGGTTGTCAACTTCAGGTATCTCCTTACATGGAGAGAGTCGCCACCCAGACCCCATCAGAATGGTACAGTAAATAAGTCAAATCAAACGTGAATGATCAGGGGCCACTTTGTAAGACTCAATGATAAATTATTCTAAGTTTGAGACTATTCCAAAGAGGGAAAGTTGAACCTTTTTGCTGAGATGTTAATTGAGCAACTGTTCGTGGAATTTGCTAATCGTGACACAGAATGCAAGCCCAAATTTGTTGTCCAGACACATTCCTCTGCTGACAAAGGCAGGTGATGATTTTCTTCTATTTTAGGTTGATCCAAGAAAAGAAGGAGAACACGGAGCAGCGGGCGGAGGGGATTGAGAACAGGGTGGGCACGGGGAGCTCAAGCAACCTTCGTCGTTTTAAATCCTTGAACTCCCTCAACCTGAATGCCACCTCCTCGCATGCCGGCTCCTGCCCGCCCAGCAGAGGGTGCTCCAAGCCCCGAAGGAGGCGGCACAGCCCGGCGCGGAAGGTAGACAAGCTGGGCATCATGACTCTGGTATGTGTCGGCCTCCTCCCTGCCGCGTCCCTCCCCGAGCACACTACTTTTCTTTTGTTTGTTTGTTTTTTCTCTTTTTACCCAGAAGAAAGTCAGGTACATTTGCTACGCTCAGAGGTCTAAGATTTTTAAAACTGGCTAGTCTTTCATCGGGCTTCCCTAGTGGCTCAGACGGTAAAACATCTGTCTGCAATGCAGGAGACCCGGGTTCGATCCCTGGGTTGGGAAGATGCCCTGGAGAAGGAAATGGCAGCCCACTCCAGTATTCTTGCCTGGAAAATCCCATGGACCGCGGAGCCTGGTAGGCCACTGTCCATGGGGTCGCAAAGAGTCGGACACAACTGAGCGAAATCATTCCATAATCGCACAGCGACAAATTAGTCTTGATATTTGGACCACCGGCTTAGCACGTCATCATGAACTCAGCCAGAGCCTGCCTCTGTAACGCTGGGCCTGGCCTGTGCTGGACACAGCAGCTGCAGGAAGTTGCTGTTCTCAGGGAGCAGACCGCTTTGTGAGAGTAACCGTAGGCAGCTCTCACTGCACGTGGAAACCCGGGCGGCACATTTCCCACTGGGGATGCCTGGCTGCAGGGTGCAGGGCATGCGGCGGGAACCAAACCAAGAATCTACACTGGTCTTGCTGATGGGCCTGGCCGCGCGCTCAGGCCAGCTCTGCGTGTGAAACCAGGTTAAAAGCCCGGTGCCCCAGGGCCCCAGGGAAGAGGTCGGGCTTCTTCACTCTTCCGAGTCTGAAAACTGGATGACGACCTAGGGCTTTTGGTGACAGAGTGTGCAGCTCTAAAGCACGTGTTCCAGCTTTCTTCCATGTTTAGCTTAGGTTTTGTGAGTGCATTGCTGTTTACCCCCATGAAATCATGTTTACAGCACTCTGCTTTGTCACTGCACTTGTATTATCCCTTTTTTTGTTGTTACCACCCATTTCATGTTAGCTGCATTGTTAGTCAGCATATAATTAAATTAACTGTGAAGCATTTTAGCGGCATGTGAAGTGGTAACTAGTCCATTTTGTGGTCTTTGGAGACGCTGTTATTCTAATTTGCATCTTTGGCTAATTAGTTGATATTTAAAATTCTTTGACGATTTCTCTGTGGTTTCATGCTTGATTTCCTTCCGAGGATTTGTAAAAGAACAGTTCTGTATATTTTGTCCTGTTGTTGGAGTTCTCTGACGGTGTGTCTGCTTTCATCATTGGTTTTGATTTCCTGGCTCATCCTGTTGTCTGCTTAGTGGTTGTCAATCCAGACCTCAGCTTCCCACCACTGGCCCCCTCGCCCCCCAGGCTGTAGTTTACCCATCCATCTCCCCTTCCCCGTCCTCCCACCTGCTCTGGTCATAGCAGTGTTGTGGGTGCACTTAGTCGGGTTTGTGCTTTGTCTTCATGTCTCATTAAATGGTGTTTTCCCCCCAGAGCAGTAAGTTTGAATTAGCCTATCACTATGCATTTACAAGCATAATGTAGATGGATCCTCAACTACATATCATGTGTAATTCATAAATGAGATTATCCTTACCTATAGAAATGATCTTCTTAAGTGTAGAATTAATGGACTTTTGACACAATATCCTTTCTATTTTGGTGCTTGTATTTAAGACTATAAATCTCATCAGCTTTTGCACAGTTAATGTTTCTACTAGACTCTTTAAAAAACTATCTTCTATGGTGAATAAAATGTAAAGACTGCACCTGCTATTATGCTAGCTTCCATTCTTACATATTTTCACAGGGAACCTACTTTAATAAATTTATTTTGAGAAATTTTACATCAAATTCTAGGTAAGCATTTTACATTAATATCCAATAGGTGGTTAGATTTGTTCAGTGTTAAAATAGGTATTATGGTAACTTCCTCATCAGTTAAATCACTATTTTAAAGTATAACATCTTTTTTATTAAGAGAAACTAACTTATAGAGAAGTTCAGCTGAGAATAGACAACTGTTAAGGCCCTTTATTGTAGAGAATGCTGTGCTTTAATAAATCATGATGTTGTAATAGAACTGTATCTTCCTGAGTAATAATTTATAGTGTTTCTCTAGTAAATCTTGAATAGCTTATTTCACTTCTGTGGTCAAAAAAAATGTTCTGTTTCTAGTTACACGTTGTCTAAATCTTCATCTCACTTCTGTGTTTGCCATCGTTTTGGCTATACTGTGTTTGTCTATGCCGATTCTTGAAGTTTTAGCTTCAAAGTCACAATACATCTGGTTTCTCTTCCTTTCTTTGCATGCATCAATCAGCCTAGTGATTTAAGGAAGCATTGTTGAAAGGTAAACTATTTAGTAATTTAGCATGCCTTTGTTTCTCTGTGAAGTATTAGAGAGTCCTTATCATTTTATGTGAATGAACACTGTGTTTATGTACTGGTGAAGAACTGACATTTTAATGGAAGTAATGAAACTCACCCACCACTTAAAATATGTTGATGGTTCTGTTGGAAATAGGTCATTCGTTGGGACGATTGTAACAGTTTGCCTATATCCCACTTGTTTGCCTTCTAATCATCTCATGCTTATTTATAGTAGACATAGTATTATTTATTATTTTTAAAATTTTCTTTACTTATTTTTTTGGCCATGCTGCACAGCTTATGGGATCTTAGTTCCCCAACCAGGGATCAGACCGGTGTCCCGGCAGTGAAAGTGCCAAGTCCTAATGTCTGGACTACCATGGAATCTCCGCTTAGAGTTTTTTTAAAACAAATGACTGACTCAGAGCCATAGATGTTAGATTTGGAGGAAGCCAATTTAATGATGGTGGGTAGCAGTGTGCAGGAGACTCTGTGCACCAGGCACCGTGTCAAATGCTTTCCGAGTCTGTCATCTAATCCCGCAGACACCCAGGTGAGGTCCAGGCTGCTGTTATCCCCATTCAGCAGACATGGACACTAAGGCTTAGAGAGGCCGGGCACCGTGCCCAGGCTCGCACACCCAGTAGCAAATGTATAAAGGAGACCTGTCTGGACCCCAAAGGGGTTAATCTGTTCCCCACACTGTTGCCACCACTGTCTCCTGTCTTCAGACCCAGGACCAGCGGAAAAGCTGGGAGTCCAGGCGAGATCATTTTTTTTTTAATTAGTTTATTTTTTAATTGAAGGATAATTGCTTTACAGAACTTTGTTCTTTTCTGTCAAACCTCAACATGAACCATCCATAGGTACACATACATCCCTTCCCTTTTGACCCTCCCTCCCGTCTCCCTCCCCATCCCACCCCTCTAGGTTGAAACAAATCAGTTCTAAGTGAAGACCTAGGACGGAGGAGCCTGGTAGGCTGCAGTCCATGGGGTCGCTACGAGCCGGACACGACTGAGCGACTTCACTTTCACTTTTCACTTTCATGCATTGGAGAAGGAAATGGCAACCCACTCCAGTGTTCTCGCCTGGAGAATCCCAGGGACGGGGGAGCCTGCTGGGCTGCCGTCTATGGGGTCACACAGAGTCGGACACGACTGAAGTGACTTAGCAGCAGCAGTTTACTTTATGTAAACCACAGTGAGCAAATTACACTCAAACTGCATGTAAGCACTTCAGTGTGTAGCCCCCAGTCTGTATGTTTCTGAGAAAGACAAGCCAGACACGTGGTGTTCGCATGCAGGGGTTAGGTACCTTTTCTACACTTCACTTGTTGTCATAGGTTCAGTAACCTGCATCATCACTAAACATGATCTTGGGTGGTGGTACAAGCTGTTTCCTTTTCTCCTTCAAACAGAAAGGTCTGGACGGCTTTGCTGAGAGGTTTCTTACTGTTGCTAGTGGTTCTCCTGAGCAGCATCTGGCGATGAACACAGTCCTTTCATCAGGGCAGTTCATGCCATGCAGGGTTCACAGTGCTGGCGTGGCTCCGCTGTCCTGCCTGGCAGGGCCATCTGGTCGCTGGATTCAAGGGAGAGTGGAGCCTGGCTGCAGGGAGGCTCCAGGCCAGGATCTGTGCACTCAGTAGGGTGTTCTCGCTGCCCCACGGCCCCACTTCTCTTGAACAAGACAGTCCTTTAAGATGGCATTAAGCTAGAACAACACATTTTTTTGTACTTGGTGGATAGCATCGCTACTATGTTTTCAAATAAGTTTCTGGTTATAATGTAAAGCCTGTGTGATTGCCTTTTTCGACACAGTCTATCGTTAGCCAGTTTCACACTTACCTCACTCCCTCAGCTGCCGCCTTTACCGGAAGAGGTACAAGATGACAAGACCGCCATCAAATGTGAAGCCTCGACCCCCGCCTTGCTGCGGTTCCTTCGGCTAGACCGGCTGGACAGGGGGTCACCGCACAGAGCCAGCTACGAGGACATCAGGGACGCCCGCAAGTAAGGGGCCTGCGCGCCTCGTCGTCAGTCTCATGAGCCCTGCGCCTCTTGTCTTCAAAGAGTTGCAGAGATGATTGTAAAGGAATCCCACTGGATTCAGTGCCTGTGTTTAGTGGTGAACTTCAGGTGCTGGGGTAGAAGAGCTCAGTGACCTCAGTGATTTTAGAAAACATCCGTCTCTACGTATGGACTCCTGTAGGAGATTTCTTCCTGCTCTTGCTAGAGCTCTGCCCGGCCTGGGTGCATTCCTGATGGTTACGGCTCCATGCCTCTTGGATTTGCTCTTGAGGGTCCCTCCCTTTTTCTCAGGGGTCTCCTCTCAGGAGACTGTCTGTCACCTCCTGTGACTGACCCTGTCCCCATTCAGACCCCCACCTGCTGAGCTCCCGTTGTGAGCCAGGCAGCACTCGATGGAGGGCACATGTGGTCACCTGACCAGCAGCCCTGCACGGTGACCGTCACTCTCCTGCCACGGCCGGGGACGGTCACCCTGCGGGAAGCGGGGGGAACTGCCCAGAGCAGGGGAGCTCGCCTTCTCTGGGAGGGTCATCACCTGCCGAGCAGCGACCCTGAGGGAGGGTTGGAGAGCCCTCTGCACCAGCTCGTCTGCAGTGAAGCCCTCCTCAGGGGAGAGCTCCAGGCAGAGAATCTCAGCTTCCTGGGGCCGTTGTTTGTGGCCGGAAGCCTGCATTGCTCGTGTGGCGTGTGGTTGGTGAAGGAGACTCCACTGTCTGCTGCGAGGTTGAGGCGCGGGTGTTGCTGGGTGGCCGGTTCTATCAGTAGGTCTTGTGGACGGGTGTGTGTTTGCCCAGGGCGCCGGTTAAAGGTTGTTTTCTCTCCCCAAAGCTTGACAGGCTCTCAGGACGGCCCCAGGGGCAACCCCAGCAGCAGCAGCAGCAGCCAGGACTCGCTGCAGAAAGCCCCAAAGAAGAAGGGCATCAAGTCCTCCATCGGCCATTTGTTTGGCAAGAAGGAGAAGGGCCGGCCTGGACACCCCGGCAAGGAGGCGCTAGGACCAGGTGGGTTCTTCACCGTTCAGAGGGAGGAGGGTCTGCATGCATGTCCCTTCTGTGTCTCCCCCGCTGTCCCCACGAGGCTCCTGTCACTCACGCTGGGTGTCCTCCTGGAAGGAGCAGAGGAGGCATCTGTCTTCTTTAGGGTCCGAGATGATCGGATCAGTTGATGAATGGATGTGTGGATGGATGGAAGAATTAAGAGTTAAAGGATGGATGGATTAGTGAGTGGATGGATAGATGAACAGATGGCTGGCCAGATGGGTGGATGAACAGAGCGTGGAATGAATATTGCAGATGTTTATACTGCAGTGCTAGAAACATACTCTACGAATTGATTGAGTAGGACCTGGGCAATGATTGTTTCCTCCAGAACAGTGACAAGTGTTTGGAAATGGCCTAAGTGCTCATCAGTGAGGGGTGAGGTAAAATCTGTGGACACCCCACAAGGAACAGCACCTCTCCTTCCTGCCCCTTTCCCCATCCCCAGGAGCTCATCACGGGTTCTGCCCATGCCCCCTACTCCATCCCACAACCACGCAGGTCCTCCTGACGTCTCCTCATCACACAGTGTTATCATCAGGCCGCCATCTCACTCGGCTTCATCTCCTTAAGAACAGGATATGTTCCTGCCTCTTCAGCCAGAGATTTGTTGAGTGTCTTGTTTGTGCTGGGTGTGGGATTTATAAGGGTAAGTAAAACAGATATGGTCTGGAGTACAGTTAAGTGAGAAGAGAGAAAAAGGAGCAGATTATTAAATGCTATCCTTATTATTAATAAATATAACGCTGAGATGGATGGTGCATTGATTATATACCAGATGCTGTGTGTGCCCCTTACCAAACAGGTGCTGCCACCTCCCGATTTACAGAGGAGGAGACAGTGATGGTCATGCGGTTAGGGAGTGGTGAGGGCAGGTTCACACCCATGCAGTGGGACCATGCACTTTGCCGAGCCCCAGCCACCTCTCTGGTGGATGCAACAGGAATGAGATGGTTCTATGGCATCGCTGATTCGATGGACATGAGTTTGAGCAAACTCCAGGCGATAGTGAATTACAGGAAAGCCTGGAGTGCTGCAGTCCGTGGAGTGGCAAAGAGTCGGACACAACTGAGTGACTGAACTAAAACCTGAGTGTGTGCTGAACTGCTTCAGTCGTGTCTGACTCTCTGTGACCCCAGGGACTGTAGCCCACTAGCTCCTCTGTCCATGGGATTCTCCAGGCAAGAAGACTGGGAGTGGGTTGCCATGCCCTCCTCCAGGGGCATCGAACCCACATCTCTCATTATCTCTTGCAGTGGCAGGCAGGATCTTTACCGCTAGAACCACCTGGAAAGCCCCAGTGAACGCTGACAACTAGGAAATGCAGAAAATAAGGGCTGCTCCTAAGTTAAACTGGAAGAGCAGCAAGCACAGTGTGTAAAGAGGAAAACACACGATGACCGACAACAGTGCTGACAGAAACAAGCAGGGATGCGTTCACCCACATCAAGAAAATGTGCCATTCGGAACAGGAGCCCTTGGAGGGACAGTTGGAACCGGAATGAAAACTGAGGCCATGGTAGGCAGTGCCCACTCACACGGCCCGAGTGGAGTGGTGTCACTCACTGGGCTTTCTGCGTCCCCAGAGCTGCTGGCAGTAACATCTGGGCGCTGAGGCCGAGCAACGTCCCCGAGTGAGCTAAGGCACCCCTGCTCTCCTTCCAGTGCTGCTGTGGGGCCCTCTGTGGGCGGCCACCCTCATCCCCTGCTCTGCCACCCACTGGGGCCGGACTGTTCCCCTGGGATCCTTTCAGCCCTTGAGCTTGTGTGTTCCCAGCCCTCTGCCACACCGGACTGGGATGCAACTCAGGACTTGGGCTTGAGATATCGAGGAGACCGTGAATCTGGAAGGACACAGCCCTGGGGCCCTTGAGTGACCACGTGAGAGAGCTGGAGAGCAAAGCCCCCTCGGGGAGGAAGCAGAGCTTTGAAACGTGCCCACACCCACCGCTGCCTCCGGCACAAGTGCCTCTCCTTTGCCTCTCCTTGGCCTGAAACAGACCCCAGCTGCTACTGCTGCTCCGCAGGTGATTGCTAAAGATGCACCTCCTGCAAGAGCTATTGTCCTGCTGCTCTGGGGCTGCCTAAGTGTGCTCAGGAGTGTCAGACAAGTGGGGCTGCCACGCCTGATGCTGGGGGAGGGCCTGATGCTGGACTAGGGCCTGATGCTGGGGGAGGTCCTGATCTTGGACTAGGGCCTGATGCTGGAGGAGGGCTGATGCTGGGGAGGGCCTGATGCTTGGGGAGGGTCTGATGCTGGACTATGGCCTGATGCTGGGGGTAAACGTCTGATGCTGGCGGGAAGGTGTGATGATGGTGGGCAGCCTGCTCCCAGATGTACGCAGAGTTATGATTATAAATATGAGAAATCTTTTTTTCATACTTTCCTGACCACCTTGCTATGTTCTTTTTTTCTGAAGCATAATTCTGTGCAATATAGATTTGATTTCTGCCATACATCAACATGAATTAGCCATAGGTGTACATATGTCCCCTCCCTCTTGAATCTCCCTCCCACCTCCCTTTGCTACATTCTTGTCTCTATGCATATATGAATAATAAAGACTTGACTAAAATAACATCAAAAGCTCCCACACACAAGCATGCACACGCACACTCGCTAGTGCATCATTCGGGTCCGCGTCAGGGTTGCCCTCGGCCACCCCGCCCTGGGATCCACGGTGAGCCTTGACACCTGCACTTTGTTCCCACCCTGGGCCCGCTGCCCACGCCTCAGTAGCAGAGGGGCCTTGTCCCCGCAGATGCTGAAGTGATGAAGCCTCTTGTCTCTGGAGCCAAGGGTACAAACACCTAGTCGGTCGTCCTTTGGGGACACCTATACTTCTGCCTTCTAGCCTTTCCATTGTATCCATCCATTTCTCTTAACAGAATGTCCGTGTGATGACACGGGCTCCCATTACCAGCTCTGGTCTGTTCTCATTGAGAGTACAGCTTACCCTCGGCACTCTTTATTGGCAGCAGGAAATTTTGCTCCAGTACTTTATTGAAGCAGTGAGTGCAGTGAAGTCGCTCAGTCGTGTCTGACTCTTTGCGACCCTGTGGACTGTAGCCCGCCAGGCTCCTCTGTCCATGGGATTCTCCAAGCAAGAATGCTGGAGTGGGTTGCCATTTCCTTCTCCAGGGGATCTTCCCAACCCAGGGATCGAACACGGGTCTCCGGCATTGCAGGCAGACGCTTTATCCTCTGAGTCACCAGGGAAGCTCTGACTTTATTGAAAGAAAGCAATAAATAATACTGTGATAAAAATAGTTCAAAAGTAGACTGTACATACTTTGTCACATATTCAGGAAGATCACAAAAGATTAATAGAAAAACAGAATGGTAACAATGAATTGTACAAGGAAATTAAAGGCAGAACCCACATGTAGAGAGACATGCTGTCTCTGTCTACCGAGATATCAGCTGCATAAGGCACCATGATCTGAACGCATCTCTTACTAGCTTTTTTAATGTGCTGCTGAAAAAGTAAAAGTTACATTTGCTACTTATACTATCCAAAATGGCTATGTCATCAAAATCTAAAAATGTACGCCTAGGTCCATTCTTTAAACATGTTTACAAACAGATGTAAAAAGATGATTTACATAAGAAAAATAAGGCCTTTGTCAGAGCTGCACTATGCTGTCTGTCTGTCCGGGATGTGGTGCCCTCACTGTTCAGCTCGATGGCTCCGCAGCGGGTGCAGGGCACCGCGGTTGGTCCTCGAAGAGTCTCACCGGAGGCGAGGGATCCAGGGCCACAGAGACTAGGTTACCGGAGAGATTTTCATAGTCGTCTTCTAGTCATCCTTTCAGCCCAAATTTCATTAGAAGCTCACATTTAACACCCAGTACTTTTAAATCGCTTCACACTGCAGACAAAAAGCATTTCTTCCTAGAAAAAAAGTACAGTTTAGGTCAGTCGTTAAAATACAACAATTTGTTGAAATTAAGTTCGCTCATTTCAGAGTGATTGTTGGACAGCTTGGTTACATTCTGGAAGGATAATGCACACCGTGTCATGATGATTTTACAATCGCAGTAAAACCCCTTCTCTCATGGTTTAACATTTAAAAATTAAACAAGAATAATTACAATAAATGCATCATTTACAAAAGCCCTATGTTTGTTCATAGGATTTATACAGACAAGCATTACAGTACATACATTTGAAAGACTAAAATCAGGTATCAGAACATGAACTGATCTGAAAGGAGATTCATAGCCCAGATATACAAGACAAAGTAAATATATAAATGAAGTCATAAGTTTACATAAATATAAGAAACATTAAATTTTAAAATATTTCCTCTATGGTATTCATGAATTTTTCACTAATTAAAAACTCTGTAATAAAATATCTTAGGGTCCATATACAAGTATTAACAGATTAACGATTGCATTGAGTTCAAAATGTAGTCTTTGTCATATTCTGGACACTGTATAGTCACCTGCAGAATTAGTGCAGGTAAACTGGAAACAAACAGACGAGTCAGTCCTGGGACGGCGACTGGTGCCCGAGTCCCTGCCCCTTCAGACACCCCCCCACCCCATTCTGGGCTTCAGCTGCTTTGAGAATCCAGAGAAACACGAAGGACCAAGCAGATCAAGGAGAGAACTCTGTGGCTGACTTTATTCTGACATATAGCTAAAAGCTGCTGGTAAAAAAACTTAAAACCCAATCTAGCTTTCCAGCTGAGCCGTGAACAGGACAGAGCAGACAGCCTCCTGCTCTCAGAGCGGCTCGAGCAGGGCTGGGCTCCCGGGCCGGACCCACCAGAGGACCACCCAGAGCAGCAGCTGCAAGGGACCGTGGCCCCTCAGCGGCAGCCAACACCCAGATGCCGGTGCACTTCAGTGTTAAACACTGGCCTCCAGACGGAGAGGCCCAGGGCAGGGCAGCCTCGTGAACCCTGATGCTCTGGGCCCTGTTCCCTCTGAGAACGTGCATGCAGGGCGTGGCCAGCAGCACTGCAGCTATGGGAGACACACCTGTGGGCACGGATGCGAGTGAGACTCGGGCCGTTCTCTGACTACTCCGGCGGCAGCCAGGTGCCAAGGTCATGTTCTCTGCTGCTGAGGGCTCTCCCGGGCCGACCTCCGGAGACCCGCTGACCCTCCACTCTTAGGGTGTGGCCTCCATGCCCCTGCGGGACCAGGCCGGCCTGTACTCACCCCGAAGCTCAGCAGGAGTAAGTCCTGACTGTAGCAGAATCCAGCCTCTGCGTTCCCGCCACGCTGCATGGTCCCATGAGCGCGGGAGGAAGTGTGCAAACACAGACTGCGGTTAGTCGTGCAACGTCACATGGGGCACGAGGACACACACACTCACACCCGCAGCAGCGCCCACTCCTACTGAGGGTCTGGGGAAAGTTTTAGAGGGTGGATGAGCCGGAGAGAGCGAGCCTGGGGGCTGTCACGTGGGGGTCCCTGCCACCTGGATGGGGGAGGCGGGGTGGTCACACTAGAGCAGCACCGGCACATTTGATGACAGAAATGCTGTCATGGGGACAGCTACTCCACGTGACCAGCTAGCTGCCAGTCTCTCCTGAGACCTCCAGATTCACAGAGCTCCAGATTCACATATTCGACACAGTCTATTGTTACCCAGTTTTACACTTACCTCATTCCCTCAGCTGCCAGCTTTACAGGAAGAGGTATGAGATGACAAGACCACCATCAAATGTGAAACCTTGACCCCCACCTCTCTGCGGTGCCTTCGGCTGGACTGGCTGCAGACGGGGTGCTGTGCATGGCCAGCCACGAGGACATGAGGGACGCCCGCAAGTAAGGAGCCTGCGCTCCTCGTTGTCAGTTTCAGGAGCCCTGTGCCTCTTGAAAGTGATGGAAGGATAATTTTAAAGGAATCCCAGTGGATTTGGTGCCTGTGTCTAGGGGTGTGTGTGTGCATGTGTGTGTTTTCTGGTAGGCAGGTTTCTCTGGATCTGGTGTTAAGGTGGATGTCTAACTCTGTGTGTGTGTGTGTGTGCGCATGCACAAGTGGGTTGTTCTTTGCTCTGTTGCTATGCATGGCAAATTCTAGGATGTTCTGGTGGCTTCATAGAGAACAATTCAAAGTACGAGGATTTTCTGACCACAGTGGGTAATCTCAGTTCTGTCTGTCAATCAGAGACAACATTGACTCAGGGAAAATGCCTTATCTATAAAACGTGAAAAAATGTTTTAGTATTCCAGAAAAAATATCACTTAAATATAGTTTAACATTTGTGGCATTATAGATGTGAAAATCAGTTTGTTTCTCAAAACTATTTTCTTTCTATTAAGCCCCAATTTGTCTCAAAAGTATTTTTAATTGCTAAATGTACACAGCCAATGCATCCACTTTCAGAGCATTTTTGAGGGTTGGTGAATCTCAGATTTTCACGTTGCATGGAAACTCCCAGGGAGAGAACTGCGGGGTCAACTAGGTGCTGGACGCGCTCCGTGAGGAGGGGAGGCCGAGGCCGCGGGACCGTCCGCATCCCTGTTGGTCATTGCAGTGTCCTGGGTGTGCAGGGACTCCCCTCAGGCATCACGTACCTCCTGCTCTAAATGCTGTCTTTCCTCTTCCCCTTGGTGGACACTGTCACGCGCCAGCTCGCAGGGGAAGCCGAGTCAGCAGGTGTGCTGATCTCTGTGTGTCCTGAAGCCTCGCCATGGGGCTCGTCCCCAGCTCCAGGCTCTGAGCTGAGCAGCGCTGCAGGAGTGGGGCATGGTGTTGGTGAAGGGGAGCCCAGCGAACCCTCGTAGGAGGTGCTGGGCTGTGTGGACGGTCAGTCTCGGAAAACAAGGCCACACCTGTTGTCTGGGTGGTGCCACGTGTGTAGCATTTGATGGGAAGAAGCTCACACAGCCATCTTGTTAGGAAAGACAGCTTGACCGTGGTGCTCATGTCCTGCTTTAAAGTGCCCGTTGTCATCCACAGATGGTGTGGCCCTCTCTCGGGCATGTCTGTTCCCCATAGAATTCACCGTATTTCCGAATGTCTTTCTGCTGTGACTCTAATTTTAAGGCAAGGAAGCATGCCACGTCAGTTTACTGCTAAGCAAGTGTTTTAACGAATTGTACTTGGGGTCGCAAATTTGACCCTCGAGGGGGCAGAGGAGGTCTGAGCTAAGTAGCCCCGCAGGGTGGCCCGAGCAGGGTCATCACAGCATTCCACAGAGCAGGCAGCCCCCCAGGCTCGTCTCTGAAGCTGTCTCTGTAAAGCTAGGTTTCAGATGAGAGTGAGCCAGTGACAGCAGAGTGATGCAATATCTTATAGCTGAGGAAGGAAATAAACCCCAGCAGAAGCCAAGCGAGTCTTCCATTTGCTTCTGGATGGTGCTTGTGGTTGGGACGCGAACTCCAGGCACGTGATACATGCCTTGTTCCCCTGGGATATGGGAATTTAAAAAGTTTGCCTTTTTTAAAACCTCTCCCTGAGCTATTAAGGGGCTTCCCTGGTAGCTCAGACGGTAAAGCATCTGCCTTTACCAATGTGGCAAACCTGGGTTTGATCCCTGGGAGATCCAAGATCCCCTGGAGAAGGAAATGGTAACTAACCCACTCTAGTACTCTTGCTTGGAAAATTCCATGGGTAGAGGAGCCTGCTAGGCTACAGTCCATGGGGTTGCAAAAACTTGGGCACGACTGAGTGAATTCACTTTCACTTTCACTTTCACTTCTTGAGCTATTAAGATACCTGTTGTGTTTTCTGGTATAATTATTCCTAGAAAATAGAATATTTACTATTCTAGGAAACCTAAGGTTGACTTAAAGGAACAGTTACTTGAAATTTGATGTGAAACATTTCGAGCTTTAACCATACATAGACTTCACAATCTTAAGTCAAGTCTAATGCCATTTGAGTGTATTGAAAAGCCACTGTGTATCTTTAGGGAATTCCCTAGCAGTCCAATAGCTAGGACTCTGCACTTCCACTACATGGGGCCTGGGGTTTGATCCCTGGTTGGAGAACTAGGGTCCCGCAATCCACACAGCGGCCTAGTCAAAAAAGAATGACCAGTATCTTAATTTAGTACATGGCTAATTAGCTGAACAGCAGTGCAGGATAGAAACAGCCCCCATCCAGCCCTCTCCTTGCTTGCTGTATTAGAGTGTTCTGTGTTGAAAGTCTGCGCTGCTCTTTGTGTGTCTGTTGTGAAATGCTGTGCATCCCTGAAGCTCTCTCAGGGACAGGTTCCTCTGCTCAGACCCCAGTGTGGTTTCCTCTTCTACGTATCTGTCCTCACTGTTTAGAAAGGGAAGAGTGGATGTTTTTCCTTGACTACCCTCCTCCCTTGGATGTGCAGACTTCTGAATCCTTTAAGGTTGGCGATAACTCTTTCATCGGGAAGGAGGTGATTCTATAAGGAATTGTGGGAACTCATTCAGCATTTCATGACTCAGGTGTTCTTTGTAATATGTCTGAACTCTCATTAAGTAGATGGTTTAGAAGATTAAAGGAAAATGATGAGATGCATACTATTTCACTTTTCAAATTTATAAAGAGAATAAATACTTAGGTTAACTTGTTTTATACCCGTGTGTAGTAGTGATTCTTGAATTTTGAATGTTTCCTTACTTGTAGGCATGAGTTCCTGGAGGAAGCCGGGAGACAAGGCGTGCCTTTGCACAGTGGGACGGGCCAACAGTTGTGGTCTGGCTGGAGGTGTGTATGCACCCCCTCACCTCCACCCACACCCGCGCCCGCACCTGCGGCCGGTGCATCAGTCCCTCCACAGCCACGCATAACATCCTGCCTCCTGTCTCCCGTACCCAGCTCTGGGTCGGGATGCCGGCCTAGTAGGTGGCTGCTTGCCGAGCCAACGTGAAGAGCGGCGTCATCATGTCTGCCCTGTCACACGGAGATCCAGCGTGAGATCGGCATCAGCAACCCGCCGCATCGGCTGAAGCTGCGCCTGGCGATCCAGGAGATCATGTCCCTGACAGGCCCCTAGCCCCTCCCACGTCCAGAACGGTGCACCTCCCTCCTTCAGTAGGGAGAGATAGCACCCCCCTCCCCCCGCCCCGGTTGTGTCGCTTGCGGGGTTCTCTATACAGATCTCCTCTGTTCCTGCTTAAATAAAGTTCTAGCATTCAAAACCATGACAGCTTTTCATTTGCGGCAGTTGTGTTGTTAAAAGATAGATGATGAATACTTCATACAGATTATTTTTGTAACAGCTGGGCTGCAGTGGCAGTGTAATACAGAAATGGAAGTTTTTGAAAACATGAAAAAGGGACTTTTGAAAATGTGAAAAGTGTAAAAAGAAAGGAAGTTTTTGAAAATGTATTAAAAGAAATGTAAATATAAATGTCAAGAAAGTGAAAGAAAAGGCTTAGCCCCCAGGCTGCATTGTTTTTCCCTCATTTGACTTGTCAGGCCTGTCCTATTCAGCAGATTCCTTTATGGGAGCTGTAGACCCTGGGCTCTCAGGGTTTTAAGAGTCTGTACATCCGCCAGGTCACACCAAGTCCTATCGTGCTCATCCAAGTTTCCTCCACGTGGGAAGACCTTGAAAGTCCTGTAAGAGGGTCCTCCTAGTTGGAAAAATTAAAACGAATCTGGTGGAAACGTGGATTGCTGCCAGGAGCTCAGGGCCGGCCAGCTCCTCATTTCTCGAGTGCAGACTCAGGACACAGCTCAGTCCCCACACTCGGTGTGTCCACTCTGGAGAGGAACCCTGGTGAGGAGACGTGACCTCCCAGATGTACCTGCCCTGAGGAGCAGGTGGAGCCTGACTCAGGCTCACAGTTATTTTACACAAAAAGAGTGAAGGCTTTCTTGTCCGTTTGTCTTCCTTGTTTCTAAGTGTGAGTGTGAGGGTGGTCAACTCACCCCGCACTGATGCGCTTGTTCCCAGCGTATCTGCTCTGCTCTCTGTGCCCCAGAGGGTTCACCAGAGCCACCTTTTTATAAATGAAGGTGCTGAGGGTTCCCCGGAGGTTTTATTAAAGTATCTCAGTAAAGGGAGCTTCTTATGAGTTGAGTTTAACAGGTGGTAAACTCAAGCAGCAACCCCCGTGAGGATGGGGTTCGGGGTGGGGCATGGGCAGAACCCCTGATGAGCTCCTGGGGATGGGGAAAGAGGCAGGAAGGAGGGTGAGGGCTGTTCCTTGTGGGATGTCCACAGACTGTACCTCCCCCCTCACTGATGAGCACTTAGGCCGTTTTCCAAACACTTGTCACTGTTTTGGAGAAAACAATCATTGCCCAGATCCTACTCAATTGTGTAGAATATGTTTCTAGAATTGAAGTGTAAACATCTGCTTTATTCATTCCATCCTCCGTTCATCCACCCTTCCAGCCAGCCAGCCAGCCAGCCATCTGTTCATCCATCCATCCACTCACTAATCCATCCATGCATCCACTCAGTAATTCATCCATCCATCCATCCACTCAGTAATTCATCCATCCATGCATCCACCTGTCCATCCAGTCAGTCAATCATCTGTCCATCCATCTGTCTACTCACTAATCCATTCATCCACTCATCCATCCATCCTCCATCTGTCTATCAATCTATCCATCGATCCAACCACCCATCTGTCCATGCATCTATCCAACCACCCATCCATCCATCTACCCATCCACTCATTAATCCATCCAATCATCTGTTCATTTATCCATCCATCCATCCATCTGTTCATTTATCCATCCATCCATCTATACAAACTTCCTTCCTCCCTCCCCCGATCCCTTCCTCCCATCCTTCATTCCTCAGGAGAACTTTACGTTTTTGTGCATATTGGTATTTTATTCCTCTTAAGTTTGATCATAGGGTATTTCTATTTCTCCCAGCACCTTCCTTTTTTGGATTGCATCCTTTCTCCGCTGCAGTTTCCAGCAGGTACACTGATTCTTTTGCCAACAATAACTCTGGAGAGTTGTTAGCATCTGACTCCCTGACAAAGCTGTTCTATTATCTACCATGTTTCAGCTGATACTTTTGAGTTTTTCAGGTAGGCCATCATATCATCTTCAATCAGTGGCTAGTTTATTTCCCTCTTTCAGCAACTACAATTATTATTGAATTTTCTTGTCTGATAGCACATTCTAGAACTTTCAGAGCATTGATAATTAGCAGAGGTGATCACAACATCCTTGACTTGTCCCTGACTTTAATGAGACCATTTGTAACACATCACTATTCAGTGCGATGTTTGGCCCTTGGCTTGAAATAGATGTTTCTAACTCTGTTTCAAAGCTGTCTTTTTTGCTTTTAAAGAGTTTTTAGCAGGAAGATGTTCAGTTCTATCCAGTGAAGTGGGAGACAGAGGATGAGATGGTCAGGTTGCATCACAGACTTAATGGACATGAGTTTGAGCAAACTCCAGGAGATAGTGAAGGACAGGGAAGCCTGGGGTGCTGCAGTTCATGGGGTTGCAAAGAGTAAGACACGACTTAGCAACAGAACAACAATAACAACAGCGGGAAGAGGTTGCATTCTATCCAGTCTCTTCTTCAGCATCAAGTCAAGAAGACCACGCATGGAGTAGATTGTAGGAGGCCATGATTCTCCTGCCCTGGCCTGTAACTGCCCCCTTTGCCACATTACTTTGCAACATTTCCTGTCAAGAGGCATGGCCTATTTCTACAGCTTCTGGGCTGGCCTTGTGACTTGGCTTGGCCAACAGAAAGAGGCAAAGTGACAAGCTTCCAGGGCCTTGAGAGCATTGCTCTCTGGCCACTTCCCTGTGAACTAGCCCAGGCCAGCCTGCTGGAGGACAAGACTCCCATCATTATCCCTGCCAACAGCCAGCTTGTCCATCATGAACCATGGCTACCCTTGAGCAGCCAACCTCAGCTAACCCACCAGCTGACTGTGGATGCAGGAGTGTCCCCACTGGAGATCGACCACACATCAGGCCCCAATCAGCCCCCCGACCCACAGCCTGATGAGAGATAATGGGTGGCTGTTTGCAGCCACTAAGTTCTGGGTGGTTCACTGTGCAACAGTAGATAACCACACAATGGCTGTTCTCCTTTGGCCTGTTGAACATGAACTGATGTTTACTGTTGTGTCCTGGAAATCAGAGAATGAGTCTGTACGTGTGATCGGGCCCAATTTTTTGACATGCTGCCGAGTTGCCCAAAACTCAGCAAATGTGACCAGGCACTCTTTATCAGAATTGGCTGAGACTTTATAAAATCAAAGGCTCATTTTGTCTTATTGCTTCAAAAAATGATGCTACTGGGATTTCCCTGATGCTCCAGTGGCTAAGACCCCATGCTCCCAATGCAAAGGGCCTGGGTTTGATCCCTGCTCAGGGAATTAGATTCCACGTGCCACGACTAAAGATCCCACGTGCTGCAACTAAAAGATCCAGCGCAATGCAGCTGAGACCCAGCGTGGCCAAATAAGTAACTATTTAAAAACTGGTGCTAAGACCCAAGTGGCCAAATTAGTAACTATTTAAAAACTGGTGCTAAGACCCAGCGTGGCCAAATAAGTAACTATTTAAAAACTGGTGCTAAGACCCAAGTGGCCAAATTAGTAACTATTTAAAAACTGGTGCTAAGACCCAGCGTGGCCAAATTAGTAACTATTTAAAAACTGGTGCTAACACCCAGTGTGGCCAAATTAGTAACTATTTAAAAACTGGTGCTAAGACCCAGCGTGGCCAAATAAATAAATATTTAAAAACTGGTGCTGGAGCCAACTTGTGGGGGAGGATGGGGTGTGCTCCCTGGGGTGCTCAGCATGCTGGGTTCCAGGTGTGCGATGCTTAGAGGAGAATGAGTGTGATCTCCAGAGTGAGGACACGGTGGCCGACACCCAGAGGTCTTAGGCCCCATAGACACAGCCAGCTGAGGCCACTTTCTGAGTGGGGAGGAGAGAGGGGGGCTACCGACAGTTGATACCGTCCCATAGTCCGTCACAAAGTCTAAGTCGAAAGAAGCTCCCAGAATACTGCTGTCCCTGGGGTTTTGCTGTGGTGGTTTTAAATTATGTCCTCAAGTTTTGGGGTGTTTCTCTGCTCAGAAGGGAACCCAATCTCCCTCCCCTTGAGTATGGACCGAGCTTAGTGACTCGCTTCTAATGAATAGAATAAGGTAGAAATGACAGCATGTAACTACTGAAAAGAGGGCCGTCAGAGGCATTTCAGACTCTTCCTCACTCTCTCTCGGACTTCCTGCCCTGGGCAAAGCCAGCTGCCATGTTGTGAAGACACTTAAGCAGCCTGAGGAGAGGTCCGTGTGGGGAGGAGCTGAGGCTCCGCCAACAGCCCTGTGAGTGTGCCATCTTGCAGGCTGTTCTTCCAGCCCCAGAACCACCTTCAGAAACCTGCAGCCCTACATGACATCTTGACGATAACCTCACGAGGGACTCCCAAGCCAGAATGGCACAGCTAAGCCATTTCTGAATTTCTGACCCCACTGAAAGAACCTGAGATAATAAATACACGTTATTTTAAGCCACTAGGTTCTGAGGTTGTTTGTTACACAGCACAAGCTAACTAATATACTTCTTATGGTGGTTCTGGGTGGTGAGTTCATCCATGTCAACTTGTTCTCTTTCATGGACTCAAGGTTCTGGCACAGTTTTCTCTGCTCTAAGATCCCACTAGCATAGACGTCTTAGTTTACTGGATACCCTACTTAAAACGTATGCCAACTCTTTGCTTGATAAAGAGTGAGTTTTGGTTTCTGAGACTGGTGTTGTACCTGAGAAGCAGGTCTCTGACCAAGGCTCTTCTACGGACCTCTGCAGGAGAAGACCCCAGAAGCTGCCTGACATCTGTCCTAACCACCCTGCTGTTGGTCTCTCACCCTTGTGTAGGGTTTGGCGGCAAGCTCAACACAGGATACCCCGTGTAGACAGAAGCCATGTCATGGATAATTCCATGGTGGGATTACATGGTTGGTGAGAATGCCAAGGTAGATTGAAGCAGGGATGGGTTCCAGCACTGCCCTCTCCTGATGTCTTCAGACCATCTCGTGGGAGCTTCACACACGTGCCAGAGACAGGCACACAGGATGCCTTTTTGGTAATGAAGCACTTGCATGCGGCCAGCACCCAGGAGCCCCCTTCCTGACCCCCAAGGGGAAACCACTACCCCGATTCTTGTCTGCTCACAACGCTTCACTCACCTATTTCACTCACCTGTCCACCTGGATGCCAAACTTGCCTCCAAACCCCCAGATGGAGTCAACCTGCAAGCAGTGCTTGGAAAGCTTTGACTGGTGTTCATGGCCGACAGCTGACTGGAACAGGGGCAAAGTGAAGCATCAGACGCCCACCAGCATTGCCACACTGGACCCGCCCCCCCCCCTACCCTGAGGCAGCCTGCACTTCTGCTCAGTGTGGGTGATGCAAACAAAATCACTCAACGTGGAAGCCGGCCCAGAGGGAGGTAACTCCAGGGGGCATCGCAACACCAGGGCCCCCAGTCAGGTGTTCCTGAACCCTGTCCACACCAGGCTCCCCAGAAGTCTCCCAAGAACCCCAGCCACAGGGGGCCTTCTGAGGTGCCTGAGCATGAAGAAACAGGAGGCCAGCCCCGAACCAGAACCACAGAGCCAGCAGCCTGCCAACGACTCCTAAGCCCACTTTCAGGAAGACTGCTGGCCGTGATCACCCTCTTCAGATGGGACACTGCCAAAGCACATGACCCAGGAACCAGGGCACAAACTGGAACACGGATGGCATGCTTCAGGCACACCATACATTCAGTGTCAACACCTGCCACACATCCAGCCCGTCCAGGTGTGCAGTGGGGCCTGCCACCGCCTCATGACCACCAGTCAGGGAAGTGGGTCTGGTGACCTCTCAAGGCCACCTGCTGACCGAGCAGCCCACCCTGAGCTTTCTGCTATGTGGTCAGCAAGCCATGGCCCATGGCCCACGGCCCACATCCAGCACCGAAGTTCTTTGTAAATAACGCTTTCTGGAACATACAGATGTTTCTGAACATGTGTTCATTTACAGAAAATCGAAGCCTAACTTTGTGTCAAGACACTACAGCTAGTTCAGGAGCCAACCGAGACCCTGTGATGTCCAGGAAGCTAAAAATATTTATACCCCGAACTCTGAGCGGCCCCGTGCAGCTCTAGTCACCGAGGCCCGACCCTTAGAGGAAGGCACCAGGCTCCCTTGGCAGAATGGAGAGTGGTCACAGACCTCTTTGTGGACACTGAGGACACAGGACAGATGACTGACGCATGACCCAATGCCAGGTGAGGAGGCGGCTCGGCCAAAGCCCAGTTCCTACTCAGGGGGTCACCCCCACCTTGGCTCCCTCCTAAAATAAAGCGAGGGGCCTGCTGGCACACTACCAACTCCTCTCCCACTTGTTTATCTGGAACTTCAGCAGTAGCGTTTAGGGTCCAACCCCCACAGGGTCACCACCACCTCTGACAACTCTGCAGGCAGCTCAGGGCGCATGTTCTTCCACAGCCGGGGAGCAAAGCAGGTTTTACTTTCCAGTCTGGAGCTGTTACTTTCCCTCCCAGGCTGGATCCAATGCCCACAGCTAACATCCGATCCAGAGCACCGCGGCCTCCAAAAACCTGTGGCAGAGACCACCCATCTGTAGCTTCAGGGGTTGCACCCAGAAAATATCAACAAGGGAACATGGAGGCAGCAGCAGCCAAAGGATCCCCCAGCATGACTCTTCATCACTAAGAAGTCAGAGAGAACTCTTCCAAAAATGTGGCCAGAGTGAAAGCTTAGTGATTCTCCCAACTTTGTGATCAAAACAGCTTTCTCCCGTAGATTGGCCTTGGTCCTACGCTGACGAGATTCTCTTTCTTATTAGACAGTCAGCACCAGGCAGAGCACTGCAGGAAGCAGGGATGACACTCTGGTCGTGGGGGGCGCCCCCCTCTCAAGCAGGTACTGGCCTGCGAGTGACAAGTCCTGTCATTCTGGGATGAGTCCGATCTGGGCACAAGAGGGACAGGGTGGAATTACAGAGGAACCCGACCCCAGCTGATACCTCAGCACAGAGTAAAGGCAGACATCTCAAGTTACCCAGCCTGGGAAACGCGCACCCGCTCCACTGCAGACGCAGCACACCTGCTCCGGTCTACTGTCCTCTCTGCACGGCGGACACAGCCCCCAGCTGACTCAGCCCGAGAGGCCCAATAATCGCCATATGGGAACCTCAAATAGACCCAGGAAATGAAAAATGTCTCCATAAAATCAAGATATATGATCACTGAACAAACTCTGTGTTAGACAACATATGTAAGACACAGTATGGAAAGAAAATGACTTCTGAAGTAAAAAATGGGAAGGGAGAATAAGAAAGCTATTATATTGACAGAATTGTCTGGTCAGAATACAAGCAGTCTACAAAACGAAAATAAAATAGAAGGTAATGCACAGTTGGATGACATCATCCACTCAACGGGCATGAGTCTGAGGAAACTCCAGGAGATACTGAAGGACAGAGAAGCCTGGTGTGCTGCAGTGCACGGGGTCACAAAGAGTTGCCCACGGCTGAGCACCTGAACAACAGCAACAACACTACATGCTTGTGTCAAGTGAGTAGCAGAGATAATAGCTGTTGTGTGTGTGTGTGTGTGTGTGTGTATGTGTGTGTGTGTGTTAGTAGATTAGTCATGTCCAAGTCTTTGTGACCCCATGGACTGTAGCCCACCAGGCTCCTCTGTCCATGAGATTTCCTAGGCAAGAATACTGGAGTGGGTAGCATATACTTGTATGAGTCATACATGTATGTGTACTGTCTATTGGGTAAATCCTTCGAAGTGAAATTGTTGTGTCAGTGGGGTAGAGAATTTTATACTTTTGCTCAGATAATGACAAAGCCTCAAAATAAAAAGGCTGGATCATTTTAACTCACACTAAGAGTAAACATTCAGAAAACTAAGATCACGGCATCCGGTCCCATCACTTCACGGAAAATAGATGGGGAAACAGCGGAAACAGTGAAAGACTATTTTTTTGGACTCCAAAATCACTGCAGATGGTGATCGCAGCCATGAAAATTAAAAGATGCTTATTCCTTGGAAGGAAAGTTATGATCAAACTAGACAGCATATTAAAAAGCAGAGACATTACTTTGCCAACAAAGGTCCATTTAGTTTAGGCTATGGTTTTTCCAGTAGTCATGTATGGAGAGTTGGACTATAAAGAAAGCTGAGCACTGAAGAATTGATGCTTTTAAACTGTGGTGTTGGAGAAGACTCTTGAGAGTCCCATGGACTGTAAGGGGATCCAACCAGTCCATCCTAAAGGAGATCAATCCTGGGTGTTCATTGGAAGGACTGATGTTGAAGCTGAAACTCCAATACTTTGGCCACCTGATGCAAAGAGCTGACTCATTTGAAAAGACCCTGACGCTGGGAAAGATTGAGGGCAGGAGGAGAAGGGGACAACAGAGGATGAGATGGTTGGATGGCATCACCGACTCAATGGACATGAGTTTGTGTGGACTCCGGCAGTTGGTGATGGACAGGGTGGCCTGGCGTGCTGAAGTTCATGGGGTCACAAAGAATCAGACACAATTGAGCGACTGAAGCGAACTGAACTGAACTGAACCGTGAGGTTTACAGAGGGCAAAGCCAGGCTTGTTAATATTCTGTTCAGGCACTGCTGTGTTATGGGAGACGTTCCCAATCTCTTTCTTTCCTCTTCCTTCCTTCCTGCTCTAGGCTGGATTAGGTGTCGCTCCTTATCCTTCTGTAAGCTTGTGTTCCTATCGTTTAATATGCCAGATTGTTTGCTTTCATTTACTTTATTATTATTGGCTGCACTAGATCTCTGTTGCTGGACGGGTGGGGGGTTTGCTGTCATTATAGCAAGTGGGGGCTACTCTGCGTTGCAGTGCATGAGCTTCTCACTGCGGTTAGGTGGCTTCTCTGTTGCAGGGCACAGGCTCTAGGGGCGTGGGCTTCAGTAGTTGCGGCTCCTGGGCTCTAGAGTGTAGGCTAAGCAGTTGTGGCACACGGGTTTAGTTGCTTAGAGGCACTTAGGATCTTCCCAGACCAGGGATCAGACTCATGTCCCCTGCACTGGCAGGCGGACTCTTACCCACTGTCCCACCAGCGAAGACCCCACATTGTTTTCTAAGTTTCCGTTTCTGTGCCTGTATCTCTGACTGGCTGAAGTGCCCTCCTGTTAGGGACTGTGTTCTTAATTATCTTTGTTTCTAGCACAGTGCCTGGCATATCCGGAGGACTTTGTTGAATGAATAAATGTACGAATTTAATTGAACAAATTCTGAATAAAGAAACAATTTAATCAAAGCCTATCCTTTATTGCATAACAATATTTACCTGAATACAATGTATTAATACAGTAGTTGAATCTTTGATCTATTTGAATGACTGTTTGTTTCTTAGCTGTTTGGGGCTGAAATATCTCTAAATTTAATTGCCTCCATGTTCAGACTGAGGAGTTTGAGCAAAGAACAGGTGTGGGAAATCCCTTTTCTTTCTTCAAAGCACCCAGACCACAGAGACTGTTGCTATCTACCTATTAACAGCCATGACTCTTTAGAATGACTCAGTGACCATTTGTGATTCTGTTCAATTTCACTCCAAAGAATTTATCCCCGTTTATTTTTTTTTAATATTTATTTATTTGGCAGCGTTGGGTCTGAGCTGTGGCATGCAGGATCTTTTGTTATGGCACCTGGGCTCAGTAGTTGAGGCTTAGTCACATGTGGGATCTTAGTTCTTTGATCAGGGATGAAACCCATATCCCCTGCATTGGAAGGCAGATTCTTAACCACTGGATCACCAGGCAAGTCCAAATGTATGACTTTTTCATCTCACTGTCTTCTCTTCCACTCTTTCCCTCTAAATTGTTCTATATTTCCAGTCCAGCATATAAGTAACTTGGAAGGCATAATTTTGTCCTAACAAAGATCTGAAAAAGCAATAAATGAACAACTCTTAGACCCGTCAGAGAACTGAGGTCAAAGGGCAAACTTCTATCACAAAAACTGGGGAAACAGATAAGCTACAGAGAATCACACTTACTAGACCAGACACCTGTAAGAGAAATCCTCGTTTGAAACCAGCATCAAAGTATCAAAAAACTATATGTGTGGATAAGTCTGAAAATTAAAAATACCAAGAAGGTCAGTCTTAGAAGGAATCCCTCTAAGTGAGGAGTTTTACTTCCAGGAGCTCTGCCAGGTTCTCACAGTGAAGATTAAAAAAAAAATCCTGTTGCTTCCCGCAAGGAGGAGGGGGACACTAGCAGTTTGAAACAGGGTTTAGGAGAAACTTTTTTTTGGTGTTCTTTGGAAGGAATGATGCTAAAGCTGAAACTCCAGTACTTTGGCCACCTCATGCGAAGAGGTGACTCATTGGAAAAGACTCTGATGCTGGGAGGGATTGGGGGCAGGAGGAGAAGGGGACGACAGAGGATGAGATGGCTGGATGGCATCACCGACTCGATGGACATGAGTTTGGGTGAACTCCAGGAGTTGGTGATGGACAGGGAGGCCTGGCGTGCTGCGATTCATGGGGTGGCAAAGAGTCGGACATGGCTGAGCGACTGAACTGAACTGAAGTGTGGTTTTACTAACCATTCAAGTACAGTAGGATCTGGGAGTGTTAGTCTCAGTTGTATCTGACACTTTGCGACCCCCATGGTCTGTAGCCCACCAGGCTCCTCTGTCCATGGCATTTCCCAGAATACTATATTAGTTTGCCATGCCCTCCTCCAGGGGTTCTTCTCGACCTGGGGATCGAAACTGGGTTTCCGGCATTGCTGGCGGATATTTTACCATCAAAGCTACCAGGGAAGTAGCATCCAGGAAGATGTGGGCAAAATCAGGATTTCAAAGTTTCAGCATCTTAACAGTATGAAGGAAGTCCCTACATACTCTCCTCAAAAATGCTTTTCTGCACCTTTTGATATGAGCAAACCATTTTCTTCTTTAGCTTGTTGATGTGGTGGATTATGCTGAATGATTTTCCGATATTAAACCAGTGTTGCATACCCGGGATAAATCCCACTTGGTCATGGTGTATCATTCTTCTTATGCTTGATTAGATGTGCTAATGTTTTGTTGAGGATTTTTGCATGGACACTTGAAAGATATTAGTCTGTAGTTGTCTTTTCTTGTAATGTCTTTCATTTTGATATTAGGGTAATGCAGGCCTCATAGAATGAGTTAGAAAGTATTCCCTCTGCTTCTATTTTCTGGAAGAAACTGTGGAAAATTGGTAGAATTTCTTCTTTAATTGTTTGGTAGAACTCACCAGTGAACACATCTGGGCCTGGTACTTTCTGTTAGGGTATTTTATTCATTACTGATTTGATTTCTTTAACAGATATAGGCCTATTCAGATTGTCTATTTCTTCTTGTTTAAGTTTTGGTAGATTTCCAATCTACCAAATGGAATTGGTCCATTTGATCAGGGTTATCAAATTCATAGACATAGTAGTAGTCCATGATATTACTTGATTATTCTGTCAACATCCCTGGGATTAGTTGTTATGGTCTCTGCTTCTTCCTTGAAATTTGTAATTTCTCTCTCTGTCCACCACCTCCCCCCACTTCTCTCTATCCCATGAACCTCGTGGGAGATTTCTCAGTTTTACTGATCTTTTCAAACATCCAGCTTTGGTCTGGTTGATATTCTTTATTAATTTCCTGTTTTCAGTTGTTTGATTTTTGCTCTGGTTTTTATTTGTTCTTTCCTTTCTCTTACTTTGAATTTAACTTGCTCTTCTTTTTTCTAGTTTTCTAAGATGAAATCTTAGATTATTGATTTTAGATCTTACTTCCTTTCTAACATGTGCATTCACTGCTACAAAGTTGCCTCCATGCACTGCTTGTGCTACAGCCCACAAAGTTTAATACATTTTATTTTTACTTCCATTTAGTTCAAAATATTCCATTTCTCTAAATCCTTTTTCATTTGACCATGTGTGATTGAGAAATTATTATTTAATTTCCAAGTATTTTAGGATTTTCCAGTTGTTTCTGTTATCGATTTCTATAGTTTTATTCCATTGTGGTTTGAGAGCAGACATTGTAAGATTTTTATTCTTTAAAACTTGGTAAGGAGTGTTTTATGGCCCAGACTGTGATCTATCTTGGTGAATATTCCATGTCAGCTTGAAAAGAACATGTATTCTGTTGCTGTTGGATGAAGTAGACTATAGATGTCACAGATGCAGTTGACTGATGGTGTTGTTGAGCTCAACTAGGATCTTACTGATTTTCTGCCTGATGGATCTACCTGTTACTGATGGAGGCTATCAAAGTCTTTAGCTATAGTAATGGATTCTTTTATTTCTCCTTGCCTTTCTATCAAGTTTTGCCTCATGTATATTTTGACACTCTGTTGTTAGGTGCATTCACATTAAGGATTGTTATGTCTTTGGAAAAATTAAGGAGAATTGACTTATTTTTTTCATTGCATGTTGCCCCTCTGTAATCCTGATAATTTTCCTTACTCTGAAGTCTGCTTTGTCTGAAATTAATATAAGCATCCCACCTTTCTAGTTTAGTCTTAGCATATTTTTCTCTACACTTTTACTGTTTGTCTGTATCTACATTGCCTTTTTCCCCCCCCCAAACATCATGCAGTTGAGTGTTGTTTGTTTTTATCCACTTTGACAGTCCCTGCCTTTCAGTTGGGGTATTTCGACCACTGATGTTTTAATTATTATTTATATAGTTGAGTTATAAATCTAAAATATTTGTTAATATTCTGTATCCATTGCCTTGTTCTTTGTTTCTTGTATTGACTTCCACTTTTTCTGGCTTCTGTGGGTTTAATTGAACACTTTATATGATTTCATTTTTAACCTCTGTTGGCATATAAGTTTTACTTCTTCTTTTTCTTTTTGTACTTTCTAAGTAGCTGTCCTTTGGTTTACAAAGGGCAACTAAGCCTGTGCACCAAAACTGCTGAACCCACCTGCTGCAACTAAGACAGTGCAGCCACATAAACAAATAACAAGAACTTAAAAATAAACTAATCCAAGTCCTTTTTCTAATAACACTGTATCATTTCACAGGCAGTACAAGTACTCCATAGCAATGTCATCCCAACCCCTCCCTCCCATCCTTCATAATACTGCTTTCATTCACTTCACTTATCAAGAAGTTATCATCACTACATACATTTTGGCTAGTATCATTTGGAACAAATTGTTGTCTGTCGCATTAAATGGGCTTCTCTGTGGCTCAGACGGTAAAGACACCTGCAATGTAGGAGACCTGGGTTTGATTCCTGGGTTGGGAAGATTCCCTGGATAAGGGAATGGCTACCCACTCCAGTATTCTTGCCTGGAGAATTCCATGGACAGAGGAGCCCGGTGGGCTACAGTCCATGGGGTCACAAAGAGTCATACACGACTGAGTGACTTGACTCCAGAGTTTTTGTTGGACCAAATGAGAATAAGTAATCTTAGAATGTCATTTGTCTCTAATCTGAATGAAATAGTCAAACTTCATAGCAATATAATTAATATAGTTTTCACTGAAGAATCAGAAAGTGGTTTGTGGTTATATTTACTAGTGGATGAGCTCCAGGATGACATTCCGGCTGTCCAGAGTCTAAATAGTTACTGGTCCATAGTCGGTGTTCAATAAAGAACTGTTGAATATATAGACCTTCTTTCAAAAAAATAAGTAAAGGATTTTAATTTGCCTTTTTTAAAAATTTGTCTTATTTTATTCCTTCTCTAAAGCTATTTTCTTTATGCAAATCTTAGTCTTTGACTTCTATCATTTCCTTTCTTTCTGGGAAAAAAAAAAACAACCTTCCTAAATGCATATCTTGCAAGGCCCAAGTTTCCTCAATTTTTGTTTGCCTGAGAAAGTTGTTATTTCTCTTTTCACTTCTGAAGAATAATTTTCTTCCATAAAGAACCCTGGTTTGGTGGGATTTTCTTTCCTTTCACACTTTAAGTATTTTACCTCACTTTCTTCTTTTTTTTTTTTTTTACAATTTTTATTCTTCATCTTCTGCAGGTAAAACGCTTTTTCCTTCAGGATTCTTCTTTTTTAGAATTGTAATTCAGTTTATTCACAATCAATCTTGAAACCATACAATTAAAAAAAATTTTTTAATTGGAGTATAATTGCTTTACAATGTTGTTAGTGTCTGCTGTACAACATCTTGAATCAGCTATCTATATATATACACATATCCCTTCCCTCTTGAGCTTAGGCCTCTTTTAAGATTCTCTTTTTTTTCCTTTGGTATTTTGTAGCTTGGGTATGAGATGCCTATGCATAAATTTTTTAAAATATTTTTCCTGCTTGTTGTTCTGTTAGTTTCCTACATATGTGGTTTGGTGTCTATCATTTATTTTTGAAAATTTGAAGTTATTATTTCCTCGAATACTTCTTTTTCCTCTCTTTTCCTTTTCTCTCTGGTATTCCCCTTGTGTTTATGTTATTTCTTTTTTCAATTGTCCCACAGTTCTTGAATATTCGGTTCTGCCCTTTTAATTCTTTTGTTTTCCCCTTTGTACTTAGGTTTCTAAGTTTCTGTTGACATTGATTCAAGCTCACTGATGCTTCCCCTTCAGCTGATTCTATTCATGAGGGCAGGAAAAGCATCCTTTATTTCTGTTACATTGTGGGGTTTTTTGTTACTAGAATTTCTTTTTAATTTTTTTCTTGAAGTGTCTATCCCCCTGCTTACATTTCCTATCTGTTCTTGCATGTTGCCCACTTTTCTATTAGAATCATTAGCATATTATTCCTAGTTGTTTTAAATTCCCGATGTGATAAGTCCAACATCTCCACCATATCTGTGTCTCATTCTGGTGCTGGCTCTATCTCTTAAAACTCAATGAGTGTTTTTGGTTTTGGGCTTTTAGTATGCCACATAATTTTCTGCTTAAAGTTAGACATAATGTAACTGGTAAAGGAAACTGAGCTAAGTAGGTGTTTAGGGTGAGGTTTTATTTTTGTCTGGCTAGGAGAAGGTGTTTACTGTATCGGTTGCTGTCAGAGACGAAAATTCCTTTGTTGTGCTTGTTTATCTATTCTCTGTTGTCTTTGGGTTTCCCTTGAGACTTCTTTGTCAATAAAGTATAATACCTTCTCTGTCGACTTTCCTGGTGGTTCAGACAGTAAAGAATCTGCCTGCAATGCAGGAGACCCAGGTTCAGTCCCTGGGTTGGGAAGATCCCCTACAGAAGGAAATGGCAACCCACTCCAGTATGTTTGTTCAGAGAATCCCATGGACAGAGGGATTTTAACATTTTCTGCTATCAATACTTCCCATTACATATCTCTTCCTTCTGGGTAAAGTTTATATCTTTTTACTGGTTCTCACCTCTAATTCATAATAGAATCTCTTTTGGGGAGCTTTAAAATATATGTTTGGTCTGTAGAAAATTATTAAAATGAACAGAAGTTAGGATATCTCAGCACAGAAGTGATAACTATAAAACAAGAACCAAAAGGAAATTTTAGAACTGAAAATCCCATTATCTGAAATTAAAAATTCACTTGAATGTTATTAACAGAGTTTGAACACTGCAGAAGACATAATGAGTGAACTTGAAGACAGATTTGATAGATCTAAAGAGCATTCCATCTGAAGAGCAGAGGTTAAAAAAAACTGAAAGAAAACAGGGAACAGAGTCTTGGTGACCTTCGGGACAATACCATGGAATATGTTTGGAATTGAAGACTGAAAAGAAATAACTAACAAATGAGAAAAAAAAATGGCTGTAATTTTCTCAAATGTAGTACAAAACACCAATTTACAAATTCGAAAGCTTAGAAAGTCCCAAAGAAAGATAAATATAAAGAAAACACCACCTGGGCACATCATAGTAACAAAGAGAAAATTTTGTGCATAAAAAAAATTTTTTTTGCATTCAAAAGACCAATGAATGACCTGACTTAAACAATGGAGCTAAAAATTAAAGTGGTGAAAGAAACCTGTTGACTCATTACTCATTTATACGCAGTGAAAATATTGTTAAAAAACAAAGGCAAAATGAAGAAATTGTGGCAAATCATATATTCTGAATAAAGCTACAACAATGAATGTAACTAGAATAAACACGTCAATTATAAGGCTGAAATTCTCAAACTGGAAAAAAGCAAGCTGAAATTATAAGATGTCTACAACATGCTCAGTCAGTCACGTCCCACTCTTTGGGACCCATGGACTGAAAACAAAAACCCATAATCTCAACCATTCCATTGAAAGTAGCATCAAAAACATTTGGGAATGCATTTACAAAAGATGTATACAATCTGTACATAGAAAGCTTACCAAATGTTGTTAAGATTAAGTAAGAAAGGTCTAATATAAAACCATCTCATTGATTGCAAGACTCAATATTGTTAAAATGTCAATTCCTGTCAATCATCACTTTCAATGCAATATCGATTAAAATCCCAGCAGGACTTTTTAAATTATTTTATATAAAACTTATATTGAAACACAAACAATTTCAGAGGAAAAAGAGAACAATTGGAGGACTTAAACTACCTAATTTCAACACTCACTATAAAGCTACGGTAATCAAGGCAACAGGCTTCCCAGGCGGCTTGCTGGTGAAGAATCTGCCTGCCAGTGCAGGAGCAGCAGGAGAGGGGGTTCCATCCCTGTGTCAAAAAATCTGCTAGAGGAGGAAATGGCAACCCAGTCCTGTATTCTTGCCTGGGAAATTCCACAGCCAGAGGAGTCTGGCGGACTCCAGTCCATGGGGTCGCTAAGAGTGGAACACGACTGAGCACACACACACACAATCAAGGCAACGTGGTATTGGCACAGGAGAGAAAATGAATAGATCCATGGAACACAATATAGTGTCCAGAAATGGAACATATAGACGGTCAATTGAATTTCAACAAAGGCAGTAATATTATTCAATGGGAAAAGAAAGTGTTTTCAATAAATGATATTGGAACCGCTGGATAAACATATGGAGGAAAAAGGAATTTTAATTCCTACCACACCGGCCTCACAAAACTTGTACAAAAGGGTGGAGCTGGAGGCTCCCGGTTCGTGTCTCCCCTGCCCGGTCCCCAGCCCACAGTCGCCCTAGCCTTGTAGGACCTAGTCTTGTGCCGCTCACCCAATACTGGACTCCCCACAACCTAAGTCCAGCAGAGCGCGCATGTTTCCGGACAGCTGGACGCGCCTGACCCACGTGGGGACCTCTTCCTCCTGGCCCGTTTGGTTTCCTATGCCAATTAGCCGCCAGCAGTTCTGTTTCCCAAAGGCTTTAAAGACTCTACAGGGAAGAAAAATCTCCAAGAAAGGCTGAATGGAGTGGATTCCTCTAGCTTGCCTGACTGCAAGAGCAGCAGTAGGGTCGAGAGGAGTTAGTATTAAGTCCTGCGTGTGAAAGTCAGACGTTGACCCTGGCATTACTGCAACGCACAGGTAGTGATGGAGGAGATCCGAAGCCTATTTGTGACCTGAATTCAGACCCACCGATGGCAGTCTCTGTGACCTTCATTCTGTCGACCCACCTATTCACTGAGTATCTGCTCCAGTCAGGCACCTGGCTACTAAGATGCTAAGAGCAAACCTCTGATTCAACAACTTTCCCCTGGCACAGAGCTGCCACGTGACTCTGGAGGCAGTGATACCCCTCCCCTGCACCCACACTGTCAATAAGCATGGGAGGAGCAGAAGCTGAGAGCCAGTAGAAGGCGGTAGTCAGAGGACTAGAGGTAGCTCAGGAGGGTCGTTGCCCCTGAGAAGGGATCCGGTTCAAGAAGAACCTTTAATGCCAACTCTTTATGTATCGGACTTCCCAAGTGGCTCCCTGGTAAAGAATCCGCCTGCCAATGCAAGAGATGCAGGAGAGGAGAGTTCTATCCCTGGATCGGGAAGATCCCTGGAGGAGGAAATGGCAACCTACTCCAGTATTCTTGTCTAGGAAAGCCCATGGACAGAGAAGGCTGGTGGGCTGCAGTCCATGGGGTCAGCCAAGAGTCGAACACGACTGAGCGACTGAGCACGCACGCAGGCTGCGTTCAACTCGCGTTCGAGAGGGAGACAGGAGAGGGGGACGGAGATTCTTATTTTTCCGGGACTGATTGAGCAATATCCTAAGACAAGGCGGGGCCACAGCAGCCTGCTTTCTCCAAAAGCCTGAGTACAGTGCGCGGGAGCGGAGGTATACAGAAGAGCTCCGAAGTCTAGACATCAGAGGCCGGCTTTCCAAGTTCCACGGACGACCGTGAAGATTCCTCATGACCGTGCCTACCATCAACCTGCGGGGACCTCGACAGCGAACGCTGCCCGACCGCAAGGGGCAGCGCGGACGGAGGGCACCGGCCTCCTCCAGTGCCGGCGCAGGGCGCTCCGGTGGCCCCAAACTTCGGTTCGGGTACCTCGTCTTCGTCATGGGTGTCGTGTTGTGGGTGAGTACCACCGCGGGTACCACTCCGGAAGGCGCGCCGGGTGGCCGGTAAATGGCGGCGGGAAAAGACCCGGCGGCGTGCCTGCCCGGGTCAGCTGCGGCCGGGGCATGTCCGAGCGAGATCTACCATGGGCTGAATGGGGGGAAGGAGCAGGTTCAGGGCCTGGCAGGACAGACCCGGGCCCAGAGGGAGAAGAGCCCGTGTTCTCAGTCCCGGTCCTAGGCTTGTCTGGCTGTCCCAGAAGTAAATTCCAAAGGAAAAGGAATGGAAAACTCCTTTGGAAGCCTCTCTGCTCCCCTTCCTTCCCCCGCTCCTCCCTCCCGTCTCCCTTCTTCCTTTCCCTCTCCCCTCCCCTTTTATGTTGAGATTCTAGAATATGCTCATCGCATCTATTCTTCCCCTCGATTTTTACAGAAAAGTAGCTTTCCCACCCTCCCTTGCATTCAGCACCCCTTCTTGGCTGCTGTTGGTCATTTTGCAAATTCCTTCTACTTTCTTCTGCAGCAACCCACAGGGCTTACAGGGTAAATCCCCAGTAATCAGGCGGCTAGCCTCAGGGGCTCTGTCTAGTTTAGGAGGAAAGGGTCTGAAGATGTTATTTTGATTTCTGTTTTGAGTCTGAAACAGTTGTGGCATGCATTCTGAAAAAACTATTTAATGGCTGCCCTGAACTCCAGGCGGAAGGGTCTACTGTTAACCTAGCTGTGTTTTTACTTGTAAAAACAACTACCCACAGCCACACAAATCTTAGAAGAAACAGGTCTCAGAGTACAGGAAGACCTTGAGAACAAGTCTGACACTATGGCTTTGTCACAGCTGATGGGGTTTAGAGTAAAAGAGAAACCCTGTATGATGTTACTTCCACGTTACTTACACTTACACGTGCAATATAAAAATTATGACAAACTAGTGAGTAACACACAAAAAGAAGCAGACTCAGGGATACAGAGAACAACCTGGTGGTTACCAGTGAGAAGAGGGAAGCAGTGAGGGGCAAGATAGGGATGAGGGGAAAAGAAGAGTTATTGTGAGATTATATGAAATCATGTGTGTGAATCGCTTGAAAATTGTAAAGCACTATAGAATTTAAAGAATCTTTTGTTTAAAAAAAAAAAAGAAAGAAACGGTGCAGCTTTTAGGGCCCATTTGTCCCCAGGGAGGAAAGAGTAGTGTTGTTTTGGGTGACCTATCAAGGGAGAGTGAAAATCAAACTAGACCCTAAAACAGTTACATCAGCTCCAGGAAGTAACCTGGGCACACAGCAAGGTCCAACTAGACTCTGCAAACCCAGCTAACAGTATTACATCACTTGCGGGAAGTAAGTGGTAAGAAGCACGAAAGGAAATCCCCAGTCCGGACTCATCTCTAACTTCACCAGCTTGGTAGCAGAGTGGACAAATTGCTGAGCCGAACTGAAGACATTTCCACAACCCATCGTCCCTTCTCACTTGCTTTCTTTCTTTTAATTGGCCAAGGCTCAAAGGCTGCAGGAATCAAGGTTCCCAACCTAGGATCCAACCTTGACCCCTGCAGTGAAAGTGCAGCATCCTAACCACTGGACCCCCAGGAAAGTTTCCTGGATTCCCTCTCTTTTGTCCCATGCTGCTGCTCCACCGCAGCCCTCCTGTCTCCCTCCTGTCTCTCTCTCTCTCTCACACTCCCAACCCACCCTCCACACACACACGCCACAAGTCTGTGAGTGGCAAAGTCTCACATCTCCACCGCACCCGGTGCACCCCAGTGGTTGTCTCTCAAACACCCTGCAATGGAGATTACACACCAGGAAGCCTCCTCCTCGTCCATCCCAGCCCCAACCCCCACTCCCATTACTTTGACTTCCTTCTTGTCTGTGATCCTGGCACTGTGGGACTTTTCCCTCCATGTCCACACCTGTTCCCTGCCACTGGGAGTCTTGTCCCATCTGCCTTGCAGCCCTTCCAGGCTCTTTCACCTTGGTGACTTTACGTGAATCGCTGTCTGTGCCTCAGGTTCCTATGGCCAGAACTGCCCTGAGGAAAGGAAGGACCTCGCCTTGTCCCCGGTGCCTCACAGCCCCTGCGCAGGGCTACTCAGCAGGCTGCAGACAGGACTCCCCCTGAATGCGTGGGTGGTGTGGGTTCTAAGATGCCTGCACTAATGTTAGTGTTTTGTCCTGCTCTGAGGGGCATGGGGGTATTGATCTGGGTGGTGGGAAATGTGACCAGCAAGCTGGGGACAGAATAGAGATAACTGAATGTCAATACTGAAGGATTGCCCAGGTCCATAGAAGACTATTTCAAGTTTTCATCTGATGTTACCAAAGATGTTTTAAACGTACATTTGTAGTGTTAAAAGTATCAATTCATCAGGAAGGCATCTTAACCATAAATATATTGTGCCTAGTAAAAGAGCTTTAAAAATACATAAAGCAAAAATTGATGAAATCAAAGGACTATCATATCACCCTTTAATGAAAATGTAAAAGGGTAGTAACATTATCGGGCTTCCCCAGTGGTTCAGCGGTAAAGAATCTGTCTGCCAATGCAAGAGACACAGGTTAGATCCCTAGGCTGGGGAAGATCCCCTGGAGGAGGAAATGGCAACCCACTCCAGCATGCTTGCTGGAATATCCCATAGAGGAGCCTGGCAGGCTATAGTCCATGGGGTTGCAGAGTCACTCACAACTTAGCCACTAAACAACAACAGAAGTAACGCTGTCAACCATAATGGGAATTCCCCTGACCGTTCAGTGGTTAGGACTCTGCTGTCTTATGGAGGGCACAACAGGTTCACTGGTTGAGGAACTAACATCCTCGAAGCTGCACAGAGAGACCAAATTAGAAAAAAAAGAAAAATCAACCATCTTGATTTAATTGACATTCAGAGAGCATGCTTGCAACATCTAATGAAGACTCATTCTTTTTTGGTGAATGTGGTACTTCCACTAAGATAGACCACATTCTAGACAATTTAAAAAGTCTAAATAAGTTTAAAAGCAATGAAATAATATAAACTCTGTTCTCTGACTTTAATGAAATTACAGTGCCAGTCAAGAATGATCTCTAGAAAAAGACTCCAAAATTTTGGAGTTGAATATTAAGCAACATCCTTCAAATCATTATGGTTCTTAGATGAAATCAAAAGAAATTTTTTTTTTGAATTTCAAAACAAATAGTAATGAATATATACTAAATGGAAACTTGTGAAAAGCTGCTAACACAGTGCTTAAACTGCAGTTTTCAATTAAAGTGTACTACGGCTGCTGCTGCTAAGTCACTTCAGTCATGTCCGACTCTGTGCGACTCCATAGAAGGCAGCCCACCAGGCTCCCCCATCCCTGGGATTCTCCAGGCAAGAACATTGGAGTGGGTTGCCACTTCCTTCTCCAATGCATGAAAGTGAAAAGTGAAAGTGAAGTCGCTCAGTCACTCTTAGTGACCCCGTGGACCTCAGCCTACCAGGCTCCTCTGTCCATAGGATTCTCCAGGCAAGAGTACTGGAATGGGGTGCCATCACCTTCTCCGAATTAAAGTGTGAGTGCATGCTAAGTCACTTCAGTCGTGTCCTAGCCTTTGTAACCCTATGGATTGTAGCTCGCCGTGCTCCTCTATCCAAGGGATTCTCCAGGCAAGAATGGAGTGGATTGTTGTGCCCTCCCCCAGGGAATCTTCCCTACCCAGGGACTGAACCCACATCTCTTTAAGTCTCTTGCATTGGCAGGTGGGTTCTTTACCACTGGTGCCACCTGGGAAGCTCTTCCAATTAAAGATGTTCTATTAAAAGAATAGGGGGTTGGGAGAAATGGGGAGTAAAATTTTTTTTAATTAAAGAAAAAAAAGTGACCTGAAGATTCACATTTTTAAATCACCATAAAATAAGTGCAAATTGAACTCAAAAGAATAGGGAGAAAATAATAATATGAGTAGAAATCAATGAAATAGAATACAAATAATGAAAGGAATTGACAAACCAAGTGTTGATTCTCTGAAATGATTAATGAAATTAACAAACCAAATTTTAAAAGAAAAAAGGCCAAAAAACAAAAAATACCAATATCAACAATTAATGATAAGATATTATAACAAACTCTGCAGCCATAGAAAGGACAATAAGGGGAACTTAGGAATAATTTAATGCAGATAAATTTGACAACTTGGATAAAATGGACAAATTCCTTGAAAATATTACTTAGTAAAACAGATACAAGATGAAAAGAAAATCTGATTAATCCTATATCTTTTATGGATTAGAATTCATCACTTAAAATCTTACAGCAATGAAAACTGCAGGCCCATGTAGTTTCATTGAGGAATTCTATAAATATTCATAGAAAAAATAATATCAGTCTTATACAAATTCTTTGAGAAAATATGAACAGGCAACAGTTCTTCACTGTTTTATAAAGCCAGCACAACCCTGGTATCCAAAACTTACAATGACATTACCAAAAAAAAAAAAAAATACTGATCAACATCTATTATAAATATACATGCAAAAATCCTTCATTAAGGGACTTCCCTGGTGGGTCCAGTGGTTAAGATTCTCCCTTTCCAATACAGGGCTTCCCTGGTGACTTCAGATGGTAAAGAATGCTGCCTGCAGTGGGGGAGACCAGATTTGATCCTGGGTTTGGGAAGATCCCTTGGAAGGGAAATGGGTACCCACTCCATTATTCTTCCTGGAAATTTCCATGGACAGAGGAGCCTGGCTGGCTACAGTCCATGGGGTCGCAAAGCTGGACAACAACTGAGCGACTACACTTTCACTTGCATAGTTTGAAATCAGGAAGCAGATGCCACCAGCCTTCCTTATCTTTTTTTAAAAAAATTACTTTGGCTCTTCGGAATATTTTGTGTTCTGTAAAAAATTTTATTATTTGTCCTATTTCCTGTGAAAAGTGCCATTGAAATTTTATAAAAATTGCATCGAATTCTATAGATTTCTATGGGTATATGGACATTTCAAAAATATTTATTTTCAAATCCATAAGCATGGACTGTTTTTCCATTTATTTGTGCAGTTTTCAATGTACAAGTCTTTGACCTCCTTGGCTAAATTTATTCAACTTATTCATAGGAATTTTATTCTTTGATGCCATTGTAAAATTAGATTGTTTTCTTATTTCTCTTTCTGCTGGTTTATTATTCATGTAAAGAAATGCACCATATGTTTTCATATTGATTTTTATATCCTGTAACTATACTGGCTTCATTTATTAGTCTTAAGAGGTTTTTTTTAAATGGAGTGTTTAGCATTTTTCTATACATAATATCATGTTGCCTGCAAAATGTGACACTTTTACTTCCTCCTTTCCAAGTTGGATGCTTTTATTTCTTTTTTCTTACCTAATCCCTCTGGCTGGACTTCCCAATACTATGTTTAAATAAAGATGACAAAAGTGAGTGTCTGTATCTTGTTCCTGATCTTAGAGGAGATAATTTCAGCTTTTCACTATGGAATGTGGTGTTTGCTGTGGCCTTGTCACACAGGTTTTATATGTTGAGGTGTATTTCCTCTATGTCTGCTATGTTGAGAGTTTTATCATAAATCAATATTGAATTTGTCAATGCTTTTTTGTACCCATGAGACTTTTGTTCCCCATTTTATTAATGTGGTATATCACATTGACTAATTTGTGTTTTTTTTTTTAATTTGTAAATTTCGAATCATAGTTTTGCATCCTTAGAATAAATCCCACTGATTATGTTGTATGGTCCTTTTAATGTAGTTTTGAATTCAGCTTTCTAAAATTTTGTTGATGACTTTGCATCTGTGTTCATCAAAATATTGGCCTGTAAATTTCTTTGTGTGTGTATGTGGCTGACTTCCAGTCAACCTGAATCTAGCACTGAAATCTTCCCCTTTGGGATAGTGTTACTGAAAGTGTGTGTGTGGGTCTGGCTGCTCTCTGCCAAAAGCCAATAAGTAGGCCAGGTTGGTGGTAAGGAAAGTTTGCTTTATTTCAGATGCTGACAACTGTGGTCGAGATGGTGAACATCTATCCGAAGGCCGACTCCCCGCCCCCACCGGCAACCTGTGGGCAAGAGCTTTTATAGACAGAGTGAGGAGGGAACACAATATAGAAAACAGAGTCAGCTCTGTAGTCATCTTCAAATTGGTCATCGTGGTCTGACCAGCATCATCTTGATTGTTTTAGGTACAGTTTCAGGGTCCATTTGTTTCCATTTCTCTGAGGCCAGTTCTTGGAATTGTGGCACCTCATATCCTGGGTACAGTCTGGTCATCATGTAGTTAACTTCTCCACTTGGGGTTTCAGTATCTATAAGACAGCTCACCATGAAGATGCTCAACATCACTCATTATCAGAGAAATGCAAATCAAAACCACAATGAGGTACCATCTCACACCAGTCAGAATGGCTGCTATCAAAAAGTCCACAAACAATAAATGCTGGAGAGGGTGTGGAGAAAAGGGAACCCTCTTACACTGTTGGTGGAATGCAAACTAGTACAGCCACTATGGAGAACAGGGTGGAGATTCCTTTAAAAACTGGAAATCGAACTGCCATACAACCCAGCAATCCCACCTGGGCATACACACCAAGGAAACCAGAATTGAAAGAGACATGTGTACTCGAATGTTCATCGCAGCACTGTTTACAATAGCTAGGTCACGGAAGCAACCTAGATGTCCATCAGCAGATGAATGGATAAGAAAGCTGTGGTACATATACACAATGGAATATTACTCAGCTATTAAAAAGAGTGCATTTGAATCAGTTCTAATGAGGTGGATGAAACTGGAGCCTATTATACAGAGTGAAGTAAGTCAGAAAGAAAAACACCAATACAGTATACTAACACAAATATATATGGAATTTAGAAAGATGGTAATGATAACCCTGTATGTGAGACAGCAAAAGAGATACAGATATAAAGAACAGACTTTTGGACTCTGTGGGAGAAGATGAGGGTGGGATGATTTGAGAGAATAGCATTGAAATATGTATATTATCATAGTTAACTAGATCGCCAGTCTAGGTTTGATGCATGAGACAGGGTGCTCAGGGCTGGTGCACGGGGATGACCCTGAGAGATGGGATGGGGAAGGAGGTGGGAGGGGGTTCAGGATGAGAACATATGTACACCCATGGCTGATTCATGTCAATGTATGGCAAAAACCACTACAATATTGTAATTAGCCTCCAATTAAATTAATTAAAAAAAAAGACAGCTCACAGGATATGGCTCAGAATATTATCTATAGCCCTTGAGAAAACTAAAGATCCTTGACTAAGTTTAATGACTACATTATTATAATTTGGTCTCCTTTGACTATTTTCCTTTTCTGCATTTCTCACTTCTTTGATGAAACTTATTCTTGGACTGAAGTTTTCCATAGACAAGAGGCAGGCAGAGGACGTAGTGGGGGAGGGGCAAGGACCATAGTGTCCTGCTCCGTTGCAATAGGACAGGTCTTGGCACATGCTCAACTACTGGGAACTCTTAAAAAATATAGTAGGCTGCTTCAACAATCCCAAGAGTTTGAGAGATGACTAAGAGCAGGGGTAGGGCTGAATGAAAAATTCATTTCCTACACAAGGCCACTCCTTCAAGACTGGGAGAGAGGTGGTTGTTTCATCTACTGTCTAGAAACAAACACAGAGAATCAAGCAAAATGAAGAAACAGAGAAACCTGTTCCAAGTGACTAAATAGATAAAGCCTTAGGAAGAAGCCTTAATGAAATGGAGATAAATAATTTAGTTGATAAAGGGTTCAAAGTAATGGTCATAAAGAAGCTTGCTGAACTGGGGAGAAGAATGGATGAACACAGTGAGAACTTCAACAAAGAGATGGAAAATATAAAACTGTCAAATAGAAGCCACAGAGCTGAAACATACAATAACTGAACTGACAAACAATAGAAGGGTTCAGCAGCAGACTAAGTAAAGTAAAGAAAGGATCAGTCATCTCAAAGACAAAGCAGTGGAAACTTCCCTGGTGGTCCAGTGGTTAAGACTCCAGCTTACAATGCAGGGGAAAGTGAAAGTGAAAGTCGCTCAGTCGTGTCGGACTATTTGGGACCCCATGGACTGTGTGGATCACAATAAACTGTGGAAAACTCTGAAAGAGATGGGAATACCAGACCACCTGACCTGCCTCTTGAGAAACCTGTATGCAGGTCAGGAAGCAACAGTTAGAACTGGACATGGAACAACAGACTGGGTCCAAACAGGAAAAGGAGTATGTCAAGGCTGTGTATTGTCACCCTGCTTATTTAACTTCTGTGCAGAGTACATCATGAGAAACGTTGGACTGGAAGAAGCACAAGCTGGAATCAAGATTGCCGGGAGAAACATCAATAACCTCAGATATGCAGATGACACCACCCTTATGGCAGAAAGTGAAGACGAGCTAAGAAGTCTCTTGATAAAAGTGAAAGAGGAGAGTGAAAAAGTTGGCTTAAAGCTCAACATTCAAAAAAAAAAAAAAGCTCAACATTCAGAAAAATAATATCATGGCATCTGGTCCCATCACTTCTTGGGAAATAGATGGGGAAGCAGTGTCAGACTTTATTTTGGGGGCTCCAAAATCACTGCAGATGGTGATTGCAGCCATGAAATTAAAAGATGCTTACTCCTTGGAAGGAAAGTTATGACCAATCTAGATAGCATATTCAAAAGCAGAGACATTACTTTGCCAACAAAGGTCCGTCTAGTCAAGGCTATGGTTTTTCCAGTGGTCATGTATGGATGTGAGAGTTGGACTGTGAAGAAAGCTGAGCGCCGAAGAATTGATGCTTTTGAACTGTGGTGTTGGAGAAGACTCTTGAAAGTCCCTTGGGCTGCAAGGAGATCCAACCAGTCCATTCTAAAGGAGATCAGTCCTGGGTGTTCTTTGGAAGGACTGATGCTAAAGCTGAATCTCCAAAGTTTGGCCACCTCATGTGAAGAGTTGACTCAATGGAAAAGACTCTGATGCTGGGAGGGATGGGGGGCAGGAGGAGAAGGGGACGACAGAGGATGAGATGTCTGAATGGCATCACTGACAGGATGGACGTGAGTTTGAGTGAACTCCGGGAGTTGGTGATTAGGGAGGCCTGGCGTGCTGCAATTCATGGGTTCGCAAAGAGTTGGACAGGACTGAGTGACTGAACTGAACTGGACTATACAGTCCATGAAATTCTCCAGGCCAGAATGCTGGAATGGGTAGCCGTTCCCTTCTCCAGGGGATCCTCTTAACCCAAGGATCAAACCCAGGTCTGCCACATTGCAGGTGGATCCTTTACCAGCTGAGCCATCAGGAAAGCCCAAGATTACTGGAGTGGGTAGCCTATCCCTTCTCTAGCAGATCTTCCCGACCCAGGAATTGAACTGCGGTCCCCTGCACTGCAAGTGGATTCTTTACCAGCTGAGCTACCAGAAAGCAATGCAGAGGATGTAGGTTCGATCCCCGGTCAGGGAACTAAGGTCCCATATGCCACGGTGCAACTAAGCCCATGCTGCAACTGCTGACCTCACACACCACAACTTGAGAGTCCATGCACTGCAACAAAAGATCCCATGTGACAAAACTAAGACCTGATGCAACCAAATAAATAGGCAAATATATATTTTAAAAAATGTTTTAAAAAAGACAAGGCAGTGGAACTCACCCAATCAGAACATCAGAGAGGAAAAAGAATGAAATACAGTAAAGATAGCTTCAGGAACTTATGGGACAACATTAAAGGACATTATAGGGCAATACTGCATTATAGGGCTCCAAAGGAGAACTAGAAAGGGGCAGAAAACTTATTTGATTAAATAATGGCTGAAAACTTACCTAATGTGGGGAAGGAATCAGACACCTACATATAGGAAGCTCAGAAAGTTCCAAATAAGGACCTTAAAGAGATCCTTACTGCTGCTGCTGCTGCTGCTGCTGCCTTAAAGAGATCCTTACTAAGACACATTATAATTAAAATGTCAAAAGTTAAAGATAATGGAGAGAATATTAAAAACAGCAAGAGAAAAACAACTTGTTACATACAAGGGAACCCCCATAAGGCTATCAACAGACTTTTCAGCACAAAAATTGCAAGTCAGAAGGGAGTGGCACAATATATTCAAAATGCTAAAAGGAAAAAAACGTCTAACTAGTAATACTCTTCATAGCAAAGTGATTATTCATAAACAAAACAGTTTCCAGACAGGTGGCGCTAGTGCTAAAGAACTCGCCTGCCAATTCAGGAGACTCAGGAGATGCAGGTTCCATCCCTGGGTGGGGAAGATCCTCTGGAGGAGGACATGGCAACTCACTCCAGTATTCTTGCCTGGAAAATTCCATGGGCTGAGGAGCCTGGTGGGCTCCAAAAAGTCGGACATGACTGAGTTATGTTATGGTTATGGTTAGACAAACCATAGCACATTATGGTTATGGTTAGACAAACAAAAGCTAAAGGAGTTAATCACTAAACTGGCCTTAAAACAGATGTTAAAAAAATTTTTTTAAGCTGAAAATAAAAGCCATCAAATAATAACAAGAACAGATAAGAAAGAATAAATCTCACTGGAAGGTAAATATTTAGTAACAGTACTGGTTTGATTACCTATAAAGCTAATATGAAGCTTAAAGACAAAAGCAGTAAAAATAACTATGATTACAATAATTACCAAAGGGATATTCAAGATGAAAAGATGTGAAAAGTGACATCAAAAATGTACAATGTTGGGGGTAGGAGACTAAAAATGATGAGCTTTAGAATGGGATCACACTTGTTATCAACTTAAAATAGACTGTTATAGATATAAGTTGCCGTATGTAGGGCTTCCTGGGTAGCTCAGCTGGTAGAGACTCCCCTGCAATGCAGGAGAGTCCGATTCAATTCCTGGGTTGGGAGGTTCCCCTGGAGAATGGATAGGCTACCTACTTCAGTATTCTTGCTGCTGTTGCTGCTGCTGCTGCTAAGTCGCTTCAGTCGTGTCCGACTCACTGCGACCCCAGAGACGGCAGCCCACCAGGCTCCCCCGTCCCTGGGATTCTCCAGGCAAGAACACTGGAGTGGGTTGCCATTTCCTTCTCCAATGCATGAAAATGAAAAGTGGAAGTGAAGTCGCTCAGTTGTGTCCAACTCTTAGCGACCCCCTGGACTGCAGCCCACCAGGCTCCTCCGTCCATGGGATTTTCCAGGCAAGAGTTCAGTATTCTTGGGCTTCACAAAACAAAACCTATAGTTAATACACAAAACATCAATGTCTTTTAAAACCTGAGGATAGTTCCTTAACGTTGATCCTGTAATCTGATTTTTTGTTTGTTTGCACTATGTATAATGCTTATTTGTAAAAGTGTGTGTGAGTGTGTGTATGTGTGTGTGAACTGCTTGAGGAGGAGAGGGAGTCTCCTCATGGGCCAGGGTACCTGATTCTTGGTCCACACACTTGACATTGCTCCAGGGGGTACAAGCCATGGCCACGAGCTTCCTCTCAGGGCACCTGGGTACAGACACAGGGATGATGTAGGGGACCCAACAGGGACAGCTGGCTGGATGAGGAGGAGGAAGAGGCAAGCTCCTGTCCCAGGTCTCCTGACAAGACAGTGAGGGGACAGGCTTCTGCTGTCTGCAGGTCAGGATCCCCTCAGTCCCCTCATTGGGCGGGAAAAGGATCCAGGCTTGTGCCCTGCGGCCCCCGGGCTCCTGCTGAGTGTTCAGAGCTGTCCTTGCAGGGCCTCTGCAAGGCCCACCCTGGCCTCCCTGGGCTGCAGGGGAGTCCTGTGAGGGGAGGCCTCATCTAGGTCAAGGATCACAAGGTGTGGGCACAAGCTGAGCTTCATCCTTCAGTCAAGCTTTAAATGTAGCCCTCTCGTCCTCCACCGTTGACTCTTCCCACCAACCTCAGCCAACACTGGAGTGTCAGAGGACGAGAGTTTACTAGACCTTCAAGTCCCCAAATAGGAAAGATTTCAG
>NW_020191628.1:0-55417 GCF_002263795.3 Bos taurus | reverse complement strand
TGCTTGATAGCACGTGATCAGTGCATATAGCCAAACTGATCGTGCATGATCAGTCACGTGATCAGTATGATCAGCCACGTGATCAGTGCATGATCAGTCAGGTGATCAGGCTTGAGAGCCACGTGATCAGTGCATAATCAGTCAGTGATCAGTGCTTGAGAAGCCACGTGACAGTGCATGGTCAGCCACGTGATCAGTGCATGATCCACGTGATTAGTTGCATATCAGTTACTGATCAGTGCATGATAGCTACGTGATCAAGTTATGATCATCGACGTGATCAGTGCATGATCAGTCACATGATCAGTGCATGATAGCAAGTGATCGGTGCATGATCAGTCACGTGATCAGTGTATGATCAGCCCGTGATCAGTGTATGATCAGCCACGTGATCAGTGTTATGATCAGCCACGTGATCAGTGATTGATCAGCCACGTGATCAGTGATGATCAGCCACGTGATCAGTGCATGAACAGCCACGTGATCAGTGCATGCACCGTCACGTGATCAGTGTATGATCAGCTTCGTCATAAATGCATGATCAGCCACGATCAGTGCATGAACAGCCACGTGATCAGTGCATGGCACGGTTCACGTGATCAGTGTATGATCAGCTTCGTCATAAATGCATGATCAGCCACGTTATCAGTGCATGATCAGGCACGTTGAAGAGTGCATGATCAGTCACGTGATGAGTGTATGATAGCCAGGTTTCAGCGCATGATCAAGCCACGTGATCAGTGATGATCAGCCACTTGAACAGTTGCGTGTTCAGTCACGTGATCAGGGCCTACTGAGCTGCGATTTTCCTGTCTGCTCAGCTGCTTGACAATTGCCAGTTGAGCTGCGTGATTCCTGCCTGCTCATCTGCTTGAATTGCAGCTGAGCCATCTGACTCCTGCCTATTTCAGCTGCTTGATGATTGAGCTGAGCAGCATGATTCATCACAGCTGAGGTCCATGATTATTGCCTGCTGATTGCGTGATTCGTGCCTGCTCAGCTCTTTAGTTATTGCCTCCTGAGGCATCATCAGTGCATGAGCCACGTGATCAGTTCTTGATTAGTCACATGATCAGCCACATTCAGACACAAGATCACTGCATGATTAAGTCATGTGATCAGTTCATGATCTGCGTGTGATTAGTGGATGATCAGCCACGTGATAAGTGCATGATAGCCACGTGATCAGTGCATGATAGCCAACTGATCAGTGCATGATCAGTCACGTTATGGTCTTGATCAGCCAGACATGATCAGTGCATGATAGCCCTGATAAGTGCATGATCGTCACGGTGATCAGGAGTGATGATCAGTCACGTGATATCAAGCGTGACATGTTAGCCAAGTGATCAGTGCCATGATCAGTCACATGATCCCGTGCATTATAGCACTGTGATCAGTTGGCCGTGATCAGTCACGTGATCAGTGCATGGTCAGGCCACGGTGTGTTCATTGTGGCATTGATAACCAAGGATGCAGTGTATGGAACAGTCACGTGATCCGTGTATTGATAGCCACGTGACATGTGCTTATCAGTCACGTGACTCCATGTCACCGTGATAGCCAGGTGATCAGTAACATGATCAGTCACGTGATCAATGCATGATCAGCTGTGATCAGTGCATGATAGCCAAGTGATCAGTGTATGAACAGTCACGTGGTCAGTGCATCATAGTCACGTGATCAGTGCATGATAGCCTCCTGATCATTGCCATGATCAGTCATATGATCCAGTGCCTGATCTGTCACGGGATCAGTGTATAATATTCACGTGACCAGTACATGCGCAGTCACGTGATAAGTGCATTATAGGTACGTAACATTGCATGATCAGCCAATGATCAGTGCACGATAAGCCAAGTGATCAGTGCATGCACAGTCACCTGATCAGTGTATGAATCAGCTTCGTGATCAGTGGCATGATCATCCACATTATCAGTGCATGATCAGGCATGTGAAGAGTGCATAATCAGTCATGTGATCAGTGTATGATAGCCAGGTTATCAGCGCATGTTCAGCCACGTGATCAGTGCATGATCGCCATGTGGTTCAGTGCATGCACAGTCACGTGATCAGTGTATGATCAGCTTCGTGATCAGTGCATGATCAGTGCATGATCAGCGACGTGATCAGTGCAAGATCCGCAACGTGATTAGTGCATGATCAGTCACGTGATCAGTGTACGATGAGCACGTGATCAGTGCATGATCAGCCACATAATCAGTGCATGATCCGCACGTGATAGTGCATGATCAGTCACGTGATCAGTGTATGATCCGCAACGTGAATTTGTGCATGATCGATCACGTTGATCAGTGTACGATCAGACACGTGATCAGTGCATTGATCAGCCTCGTGATCAGTGCATGACAGCCACCTGATCAGTGCATGATAAGCCAAGGTGATCAGTGCATGATCAGCCGCGTGATCAGTCTATGATCAGACACGTGATCAGTGTATGATCAGCCACGTGATTAGTGTATGATCATCCACGTGATCAGTGCATGATCCGCAACGTGATTAGTGGCATTAACAGGCACGTGTTCAGTGTATGATCAGCCATATGATCAGTGCATGATCAGCCACATGATCAGTGTATGATCAGGCCATATGATCAGTTTGTATGATCAGTCACGTGATCACTGCATGATCAGCCACGTAATCAGTGCATGCACAGTCATGTGATCAGTGAATGATTAGCTTCCTGATCAGTGCAGAATCAGCCACGTGATCAGTGCATAATCAGGCATGTGATCAGTGCATGATCAGCACGTGTTCAGTGCATGATAGCCAAGTGATCAATGCATGATAGCTACGTGAATCAGTGCATGCTCAATCAAATGAGCAGTGCATGATAGCCACGTGATCATTGCCTACAACGACGTGAGGCAGTGCATGTGTAGTCACGTGATCAGTGCATGATAGACAAGTGATCATTGCATGATAGCTACGTGATCAGTGCAATGCTCAGTCACATGAGCAGTGCATGATCAGCCACGTGATCAGTGCATGATAGCCAAGTGATCAATTCATGATAGCTACGTGAACAGTGCATGCTCAGTCACATGAGCAGTGCATGATAGCCACTTGATCATTGCATACAATTACGTGATCAGTGCCTGTGCAGTCACGTGATTCGTGCATGCGCAGTCACGTGATCAGTGTATGATCAGCCACGTGATCAGTGCATGATAGCAAACTGATCAGTGCACATTAAGGAACGTGATTAGTGCATGATCAGCCACGTGATAAGTGTACAATGAGACACGTGATCAGTGCATGATCAGCCACGTGATCAGTGCATGATAGCCACCTGATCAGTGCATGATTAGCAACGTGATTAGTGCATTATCAGCCACGTGATCAGTGTTTGATCAGCCACGTGATCAGGGCAATATCAGCCACGTGAGCAGTTCATGGTCAGGCACGTGATCAGTGCATGATCAGTCACATGAGCAGTGTATGATAGCCACGTGATCAGTGCATGATCAGTTACGTGAACAGTGCGTGATCAGTAACGTGATCACTGTATGATCATCCACATGATCAGTGCATGCGCAGTCACGTGATCAGTGTATGATCAGCCACGAGATCAATGCATGATAGCAACCTGATCAGTGCACGATAAGCAACGCGATTAGTGCATGTTAATTCACGTGACCAGTGTACAATAAGAAACGTGATCTGTACATGATCAGCCACGTGATCAGTGCATGACAGCCACCTGATCAGTGCATGATAAGCAACGAGATTAGTGGATGATCAGCCAAGTGATCAGTGTGTGAACAGCCACATGATCAGTGCATGATAGCAACTTGATCAGTGCATGACAAGCAACGTGATTAGTGCATGTTCAGCCACGTGATCAGTGTATTATCAGCCACGTGATCAGTTCATAATCAGCCACGTGATCAGATGCATGATAACCACCTGATCAGTGCATGATAAGCAAAGTGAATAGTGCATGATCATCCACGTGATCAGTGTATGATCAGACACATGATCAGTGCATGATCAGCCACATGATCAGTGTATGATCAGCCACGTGATCAGTGCATGATCCGCTATGTGATTAGTGCATGATCAGCCACGTGATCAGTGTATGATCAGCCACGTGATCAGTGTATGATCAGCCACGTGATCAGGGCATGATCAGCCACGTGATCAGTGCATGAACAGCCACGTGATCAGTGCATGCACGGTCACGTGATCAGTGTATGATCAGCTTCGTCATAAATGCATGATCAGCCACGTTATCAGTGCATGAACAGCCACGTGATCAGTGCATGCACGGTCACGTGATCAGTGTATGATCAGCTTCGTCATAAATGCATGATCAGCCACGTGATCAGTGAATGATCAGCCACTTGAACAGTGCGTGTTCAGTCACGTGATCAGGGCCTACTGAGCTGCGATTTTCCTGTCTGCTCAGCTGCTTGACAATTGCCAGTTGAGCTTGCGTGATTCCTGCCTGCTCATCTGCTTGAAATTGCCAGCTGAGCCATCTGACTCCTGCCTATTCAGCTGCTTGATGATTGCCAGCTGAGCAGCATGATTCATCACAGCTGAGGTCCATGATTATTGCCTGCTGATTGCGTGATTCGTGCCTGCTCAGCTCTTTAGTTTATTGCCTCCTGAGGCACATCATCAGTGCATGATAGCCACGTGATCAGTTCTTGATTAGTCACATGATCAGCCACATTCAGACACAAGATCACTGCATGATAAGTCATGTGATCAGTTCATGATCTGCCGTGTGATTAGTGGATGATCAGCCACGTGATAAGTGCATGATAGCCACGTGATCAGTGCATGATAGCCAACTGATCAGTGCATGATCAGTCACGTTATCGGTCCTTGATCAGCCACGTGATCAGTGCATGATAGCCCCGTGATAAGTGCATGATCAGTCACGTGATCAGAGTATGATCAGCCACGTGATCAGTGCATAATCAGTCAGGTGATCAGTGCTTGAGAGCCAAGTGATCAGTGCATGGTCAGCCACGTGATCAGTGTATGATCATCCACGTGATTAGTGCATTATCAGTTACGTGATCAGTGCATGATAGCTACGTGATCAGTGTATGATCATCGACGTGATCAGTGCATGATCAGTCACGTGATCAGTGCATGATAGCCAAGTGATCAGTGCATGATCAGTCACGTGATCAGTGCATGATCAGCCACGTGGATCAGTGCATGATAGCCACGTGATCAGTGCATGATCAGCCACGTGATCAGTGCCATGAATAGCCACGTGATCAGTGTATGATACCCAGTGATAAGTGCTATGATCAGCCAAGTGATCAAGTGCATGATCAGCCACGTGATCAGTGTATGATACCCAAGTGATAAGTGCATGATCAGTCACGTGATCAGTGCATGATCAGGCCACGTGATCAGTGCATGATAGCCACGTTATCAGTGCATGAGCAGTCACGTGATCAGGGTATGATCAGTCACGTGATCAGTGCATGTTAGCCAAGTGATCAGTGCATGATCAGTCACATGATCCGTGCATTATAGCCACGTGATCAGTGCGTGATCAGTCACGTGATCAGTGCATGGTCAGCCACGTGTTCAGTGCATGATAACCAAGGGATCAGTGTATGAACAGTCATGTGATCCGTGTATGATAGCCACGTGACCAGTGCATTATCAGTCACGTGATCCGTCCGTGATAGCCAGGTGATCAGTACATGATCAGTCACGTGATCAGTGCATGATCAGCCTTGTGATCAGTGCATGATAGCCAAGTGATCAGTGTATGAACAGTCACGTGGTCAGTGCATCATAGTCACGTGATCAGTGCATGATAGCCTCCTGATCAGTGCATGATCAGTCATTATGATCAGTGCCTGATCTGTCACGGGATCAGTGTATAATATTCACGTGACCAGTACATGCGCAGTCACGTGATAAGTGCATTATAGGTACGTGAACATTGCATGATCAGCCACATGATCAGTGCACGATAAGCCAAGTGATCAGTGCATGCACAGTCACCTGATCAGTGTATGATCAGCTTCGTGATCAGCGCATGATCATCCACATTATCAGTGCATGATCAGGCATGTGAAGAGTGCATAATCAGTCATGTGATCAGTGTATGATAGCCAGGTTATCAGCGCATGTTCAGCCACGTGATCAGTGCATGGTCAGCCATGTGGTCAGTGCATGCACAGTCACGAGATCAGTGTATGATCAGCTTCGTGATCAGTGCATGATCAGTGCATGATCAGCCACGTGATCAGTGCAAGATCCGCAACGTGATTAGTGCATGATCAGTCATGTGATCAAGGTACGATCAGCCACGTGATCAGTGCATGATCAGCCACGTAATCAGTGCATGATCCGCAACGTGATTAGTGCATGATCAGTCACGTGATCAGTGTATGATCTGCAACGTGATTTGTGCATGATCAGTCACGTGATCAGTGTACGATCAGACACGTGATCAGTGCATGATCAGCCTCGTGATCAGTGCATGACAGCCACCTGATCAGTGCATGATAAGCAAGGTGATCAGTGCATGATCGGCCGCGTGATCAGTCTATGATCAGACACGTGATCAGTGCATGATCAGCCACGTGATCAGTGTATGATCAGCCACGTGATCAGTGCATGCACAGTCACGTGATCAGTGTATGATCAGCTTCGTGATCAGTGCATGATCAGTGCATGATCAGCCACGTGATCAGTGCAAGATCCGCATCGTGATTAGTGCATGATCAGTCACGTGATCAGTGTATGATCAGCCTCGTGATCAGTGCATGATCAGTGCATGATCAGCCACGTAATCAGTGCATTATCCGCAACATGATTAGTGCATGATCAGTCACGTGATCAGTGTATGATCCGCAACGTGATTTGTGCATGATCAGTCACGTGATCAGGTTACGATCAGACACGTGATCAGTGCATGATCAGCCTCGTGATCAGTGCATGACAGCCACCTGATCAGTGCATGATAAGCAAGGTGATCAGTGCATGATCAGCCGCGTGATCAGTCTATGATCAGTCACGTGATCAGTGCATGATCAGCCTTGTGATCAGTGCATGATAGCCAAGTGATCAGTGTATGAACAGTCACGTGGTCAGTGCATCATAGTCACGTGATCAGTGCATGATAGCCTCCTGATCATTGCATGATCAGTCATATGATCAGTGCCTGATCTGTCACGGGATCAGTGTATAAGATTCACGTGACCAGTACATGCGCAGTCACGTGATAAGTGCATTATAGGTACGTGAACATTGCATGATCAGCCACATGATCAGTGCACGATAAGCCAAGTGATCAGTGCATGCACAGTCACCTGATCAGTGTATGATCAGCTTCGTGATCAGTGCATGATCATCCACATTATCAGTGCATGATCAGGCATGTGAAGAGTGCATAATCAGTCATGTGATCAGTGTATGATAGCCAGGTTATCAGCGCATGTTCAGCCACGTGATCAGTGCATGATCAGCCATGTGGTCAGTGCATGCACAGTCACGTGATCAGTGTATGATCAGCTTCGTGATCAGTGCATGATCAGTGCATGATCAGCCACGTGATCAGTGCAAGATCCGCAACGTGTTTAGTGCATGATCAGCCACGTGATCAGTGCATGATCAGCCACATAATCAGTGCATGATCCACAACGTGATTAGTGCATGATCAGTCACGTGATCAGTGTATGATCCGCAACGTGATTTGTGCATGATCGATCACGTGATCAGTGTACGATCAGACACGTGATCAGTGCATGATCAGCCTCGTGATCAGTGCATGACAGCCACCTGATCAGTGCATGATAAGCAAGGTGATCAGTGCATGATCAGCCGCGTGATCAGTCTATGATCAGACACGTGATCAGTGTATGATCAGCCACGTGATTAGTGTATGATCATCCACGTGATCAGTGCATGATCCGCAACGTGATTAGTGCATTAACAGGCACGTGTTCAGTGTATGATCAGCCATATGATCAGTGCATGATCAGCCACATGATCAGTGTATGATCAGCCATATGATCAGTGTATGATCAGTCACGTGATCACTGCATGATCAGCCACGTAATCAGTGCATGCACAGTCACGTGATCAGTGTATGATCAGCTTCCTGATCAGTGCAGAATCAGCCACGTGATCAGTGCATAATCAGGCATGTGATCAGTGCATGATCAGCCACGTGTTCAGTGCATGATAGCCAAGTGATCAATGCATGATAGCTACGTGATCAGTGCATGCTCAATCAAATGAGCAGTGCATGATAGCCACGTGATCATTGCCTACAACGACGTGAGCAGTGCATGTGTAGTCACGTGATCAGTGCATGATAGACAAGTGATCAATGCATGATAGCTACGTGATCAGTGCATGCTCAGTCACATGAGCAGTGCATGATCAGCCACGTGATCAGTGCATGATAGCCAAGTGATCAATTCATGATAGCTACGTGAACAGTGCATGCTCAGTCACATGAGCAGTGCATGATAGCCACTTGATCATTGCATACAATTACGTGATCAGTGCCTGTGCAGTCACGTGATTCGTGCATGCGCAGTCACGTGATCAGTGTATGATCAGCCACGTGATCAGTGCATGATAGCAAACTGATCAGTGCACATTAAGGAACGTGATTAGTGCATGATCAGCCACGTGATAAGTACACAATGAGACACGTGATCAGTGCATGATCAGCCACGTGATCAGTGCATGATAGCCACCTGATCAGTGCATGATTAGCAACGTGATTAGTGCATTATCAGCCACGTGATCAGTGTTTGATCAGCCACGTGATCAGGGCAATATCAGCCACGTGAGCAGTTCATGGTCAGGCACGTGATCAGTGCATGATCAGTCACATGAGCAGTGTATGATAGCCACGTGATCAGTGCATGATCAGTTACGTGAACAGTGCGTGATCAGTAACGTGATCACTGTATGATCATCCACATGATCAGTGCATGCGCAGTCACGTGATCAGTGTATGATCAGCCACGAGATCAATGCATGATAGCAACCTGATCAGTGCACGATAAGCAACGCGATTAGTGCATGTTAATTCACGTGACCAGTGTACAATAAGAAACGTGATCTGTACATGATCAGCCACGTGATCAGTGCATGACAGCCACCTGATCAGTGCATGATAAGCAACGAGATTAGTGGATGATCAGCCAAGTGATCAGTGTGTGAACAGCCACATGATCAGTGCATGATAGCAACTTGATCAGTGCATGACAAGCAACGTGATTAGTGCATGTTCAGCCACGTGATCAGTGTATTATCAGCCACGTGATCAGTTCATAATCAGCCACGTGATCAGTGCATGATAACCACCTGATCAGTGCATGATAAGCAAAGTGAATAGTGCATGATCATCCACGTGATCAGTGTATGATCAGACACATGATCAGTGCATGATCAGCCACATGATCAGTGTATGATCAGCCACGTGATCAGTGCATGATCCGCTAAGTGATTAGTGCATGATCAGCCACGTGATCAGTGTATGATCAGCCACGTGATCAGTGTATGATCAGCCACGTGATCAGGGCATGATCAGCCACGTGATCAGTGCATGAACAGCCACGTGATCAGTGCATGCACGGTCACGTGATCAGTGTATGATCAGCTTCGTCATAAATGCATGATCAGCCACGTTATCAGTGCATGAACAGCCACGTGATCAGTGCATGCACGGTCACGTGATCAGTGTATGATCAGCTTCGTCATAAATGCATGATCAGCCACGTGATCAGTGAATGATCAGCCACTTGAACAGTGCGTGTTCAGTCACGTGATCAGGGCCTACTGAGCTGCGATTTTCCTGTCTGCTCAGCTGCTTGACAATTGCCAGTTGAGCTGCGTGATTCCTGCCTGCTCATCTGTTTGAAATTGCCAGCTGAGCCATCTGACTCCTGCCTATTCAGCTGCTTGATGATTGCCAGCTGAGCAGCATGATTCATCACAGCTGAGGTCCATGATTATTGCCTGCTGATTGCGTGATTCGTGCCTGCTCAGCTCTTTAGTTATTGCCTCCTGAGGCACATCATCAGTGCATGATAGCCACGTGATCAGTTCTTGATTAGTCACATGATCAGCCACATTCAGACACAAGATCACTGCATGATAAGTCATGTGATCAGTTCATGATCTGCCGTGTGATTAGTGGATGATCAGCCACGTGATAAGTGCATGATAGCCACGTGATCAGTGCATGATAGCCAACTGATCAGTGCATGATCAGTCACGTTATCGGTCCTTGATCAGCCACGTGATCAGTGCATGATAGCCCCGTGATAAGTGCATGATCAGTCACGTGATCAGAGTATGATCAGCCACGTGATCAGTGCATAATCAGTCAGGTGATCAGTGCTTGAGAGCCACGTGATCAGTGCATGGTCAGCCACGTGATCAGTGTATGATCATCCACGTGATTAGTGCATTATCAGTTACGTGATCAGTGCATGATAGCTACGTGATCAGTGTATGATCATCGACGTGATCAGTGCATGATCAGTCACGTGATCAGTGCATGATAGCCAAGTGATCAGTGCATGATCAGTCACGTGATCAGTGCATGATCAGCCACGTGATCAGTGCATGATAGCCACGTGATCAGTGCATGATCAGCCACGTGATCAGTGCATGATAGCCACGTGATCAGTGTATGATACCCAAGTGATAAGTGCATGATCAGTCACGTGATCAGTGCATGATCAGCCACGTGATCAGTGTATGATCAGCCTCGTGATCAGTGCATGACAGCCACCTGATCAGTGCATGATAAGCAAGGTGATCAGTGCATGATCAGCCGCGTGATCAGTCTATGATCAGACACGTGATCAGTGCATGATAACCACCTGATCAGTGCATGATAAGCAAAGTGAATAGTGCATGATCATCCACGTGATCAGTGTATGATCAGACACATGATCAGTGCATGATCAGCCACATGATCAGTGTATGATCAGCCACGTGATCAGTGCATGATCCGCTATGTGATTAGTGCATGATCAGCCACGTGATCAGTGTATGATCAGCCACGTGATCAGTGTATGATCAGCCACGTGATCAGTGCATGATCAGCCACGTGATCAGTGCATGAACAGCCACGTGATCAGTGCATGCACGGTCACGTGATCAGTGTATGATCAGCTTTGTCATAAATGCATGATCAGCCAGGTTATCAGTGCATGAACAGCCACGTGATCAGTGCATGCACGGTCACGTGATCAGTGTATGATCAGCTTCGTCATAAATGCATGATCAGCCACGTTATCAGTGCATGATCAGGCACGTGAAGAGTGCATGATCAGTCACGTGATGAGTGTATGATAGCCAGGTTATCAGCGCATGATCAGCCACGTGATCAGTGAATGATCAGCCACTTGAACAGTGCGTGTTCAGTCACGTGATCAGGGCCTACTGAGCTGCGATTTTCCTGTCTGCTCAGCTGCTTGACAATTGCCAGTTGAGCTGCGTGATTCCTGCCTGCTCATCTGCTTGAAATTGCCAGCTGAGCCATCTGACTCCTGCCTATTCAGCTGCTTGATGATTGCCAGCTGAGCAGCATGATTCATCACAGCTGAGGTCCATGATTATTGCCTGCTGATTGCGTGATTCGTGCCTGCTCAGCTCTTTAGTTATTGCCTCCTGAGGCACATCATCAGTGCATGAGAGCCACGTGATCAGTTCTTGATTAGTCACATGATCAGCCACATTCAGACACAAGATCACTGCATGATAAGTCATGTGATCAGTACATGATCTGCCGTGTGATTAGTGGATGATCAGCCACGTGATAAGTGCATGATAGCCACGTGATCAGTGCATGATAGCCAACTGATCAGTGCATGATCAGTCAGGTAATCAGTGCATTATCCGCAACATGATTAGTGCATGATCAGTCACGTGATCAGTGTATGATCCGCAATGTGATTTGTGCATGATCAGTCACGTGATCAGTGTATGATCCGCAACGTGATTTGTGCATGATCAGTCACGTGATCAGGTTACGATCAGACACGTGATCAGTGCATGATCAGCCTCGTGATCAGTGCATGACAGCCACCTAATCAGTGCATGATAAGCAAGGTGATCAGTGCATGATCAGCCGCGTGATCAGTCTATGATCAGACACGTGATCAGTGCATGATCAGCCACGTGATCAGTGTATGATCAGCCACGAGATCAGTGCATGATCTGCAACGTGATTAGTGCATTAACAGCCACGTGTTCAGTGTATGATCAGCCATATGATCAGTGCATGATCAGCCACATGATCAGTGTATGATCAGCCATATGATCAGTGTATGATCAGTCACGGGATCACTGCATGATCAGCCAAGTAATCAGTGCATGCACAGTCACGTGATCAGTGTATGATCAGCTTCCTGATCAGTGCAGGATCAGCCACGTGATCAGTGCATAATCAGTCACGTGATCAGTGCATGATCAGTCACGTGATCTGTGTATGATCAGCCACGTGATCAGTGCATGATAGCCATGTGATCAGTGCATGATAGCTACGAGTTCAGTGCATGATGAGCCACGTGATCACTGTATGATCAGTCACGTGATCAGTGCATGTGCAGTCACGTGATAAGTGTATGATCAGCCACGTGTTCAGTGCATGATAGCCAAGTGATCAATGCATGATAGCTACGTAATCAGTGCATGCTCAATCAAATGAGCAGTGCATGATAGCCACGTGATCATTGCCTACAACGACGTGAGCAGTGCATGTGCAGTCACGTGATCAGTGCATGATAGACAAGTGATCAATGCATGATAGCTACGTGATCAGTGCATGCTCAGTCACATGAGCAGTGCATGATAGCCACTTGATCATTGCATACAATTACGTGATCAGTGCCTGTGCAGTCACGTGATTAGTGCATGCGCAGTCACGTGATCAGTGTATGATCAGCCACGTGATCAGTGCATGATAGCAAACTGATCAGTGCACCTTAAGGAACGTGATTAGTGCATGATCAGCCACGTGATAAGTGTACAATGAGACACGTGATCAGTGCATGATCAGCCACGTGGTCAGTGCATGATAGCCACCTGATCAGTGCATGATTAGCAACGTGATTAGTGCATTATCAGCCACGTGATCAGTGTTTGATCAGCCACGTGATCAGGCCAATATCAGCCACGTGAGCAGTTCATGGTCAGGCACGTGATCAGTGCATGATCAGTCATGTGATCAGTGTATGATTATCCACGTGATCAGTGCATGATCAGCCACGTGATCACTTTATTTTCAGCCAGGTGATCACTGCATGATCCACAACGTGATTAGTGCATGTTAATCCACGTGACCAGTGTACAATAAGAAACGTGATCAGTACATGATCAGCCACGTGATCAGTGCATGACAGCCACCTGATCAGTGCATGATAAGCAACGAGATTAGTGCATGATCAGCCAAGTGATCAGTGTATGAACAGCCACATGATCAGTGCATGATAGCAACTTGATCAGTGCATGACAAGCAACGTGATTAGTGCATGATCAGCCACGTGATCAGTGTATTATCAGCCACGTGATCAGTTCATAATCAGCCACGTGATCAGTGCATGATAACCACCTGATCAGTGCATGATAAGCAAAGTGAATAGTGCATGATCATCCACGTGATCAGTGTATGATCAGACACATGATCAGTGCATGATCAGCCACATGATCAGTGTATGATCGGCCACGTGATCAGTGCATGATCCGCTACGTGATTAGTGCATGATCAGCCACGTGATCAGTGTATGATCAGCCACGTGATCAGTGTATGATCAGCCACGTGATCAGTGCATGATCAGCCACGTGATCAGTGCATGAACAGCCACGTGATCAGTGCATGATCAGCCACGTGATCAGTGTATGATCAGCCACGTGATCAGTGCATGATCAGCCACGTGATCAGTGCATGATCAGCCACGTGATCAGTGCATGAACAGCCACGTGATCAGTGCATGCACGGTCACGTGATCAGTGTATGATCAGCTTCGTCATAAATGCATGATCAGCCACGTTATCAGTGCATGATCAGGCACGTGAAGAGTGCATGATCAGTCACGTGATGAGTGTATGATAGCCAGGTTATCAGCGCATGATCAGCCACGTGATCAGTGAATGATCAGCCACTTGAACAGTGCGTGTTCAGTCACGTGATCAGGGCCTACTGAGCTGCGATTTTCCTGTCTGCTCAGCTGCTTGACAATTGCCAGTTGAGCTGCGTGATTCCTGCCTGCTCATCTGCTTGAAATTGCCAGCTGAGCCATCTGACTCCTGCCTATTCAGCTGCTTGATGATTGCCAGCTGAGCAGCATGATTCATCACAGCTGAGGTCCATGATTATTGCCTGCTGATTGCGTGATTCGTGCCTGCTCAGCTCTTTAGTTATTGCCTCCTGAGGCACATCATCAGTGCATGATAGCCACGTGATCAGTTCTTGATTAGTCACATGATCAGCCACATTCAGACACAAGATCACTGCATGATAAGTCATGTGATCAGTTCATGATCTGCCGTGTGATTAGTGGATGATCAGCCACGTGATAAGTGCATGATAGCCACGTGATCAGTGCATGATAGCCAACTGATCAGTGCATGATCAGTCACGTTATCGGTCCTTGATCAGCCACGTGATCAGTGCATGATAGCCCCGTGATAAGTGCATGATCAGTCACGTGATCAGAGTATGATCAGCCACGTGATCAGTGCATAATCAGTCAGGTGATCAGTGCTTGAGAGCCACGTGATCAGTGCATGGTCAGCCACGTGATCAGTGTATGATCATCCACGTGATTAGTGCATTATCAGTTACGTGATCAGTGCATGTTAGCCAAGTGATCAGTGCATGATCAGTCACATGATCCGTGCATTATAGCCACGTGATCAGTGCGTGATCAGTCACGTGATCAGTGCATGATCAGCCACGTGTTCAGTGCATGATAACCAAGGGATCAGTGTATGAACAGTCACGTGATCCGTGTATGATAGCCACGTGACCAGTGCGTTATCAGTCACGTGATCCATCCGTGATAGCCACGTGATCAGTGCATGATCAGTTACGTGAACAGTGCGTGATCAGTAACGTGATCACTGTATGATCATCCACATGATCAGTGCATGCGCAGTCACGTGATCAGTGTATGATCAGCCACGAGATCAATGCATGATAGCAACCTGATCAGTGCATGATAAGCAACGCGATTAGTGCATGTTAATTCACGTGACCAGTGTACAATAAGAAACGTGATCAGTACATGATCGGCCACGTGATCAGTGCATGACAGCCACCTGATCAGTGCATGATAAGCAACGAAATTAGTGGATGATCAGCCAAGTGATCAGTGTGTGAACAGCCACATGATCAGTGCATGATAGCAACTTGATCAGTGCATGACAAGCAACGTGATTAGTGCATGTTCAGCCACGTGATCAGTGTATTATCAGCCACGTGATCAGTTCATAATCAGCCACGTGATCAGTGCATGATAACCACCTGATCAGTGCATGATAAGCAAAGTGAATAGTGCATGATCATCCACGTGATCAGTGTATGATCAGACACATGATCAGTGCATGATCAGCCACATGATCAGTGTATGATCAGCCACGTGATCAGTGCATGATCCGCTATGTGATTAGTGCATGATCAGCCACGTGATCAGTGTATGATCAGCCACGTGATCAGTGTATGATCAGCCACGTGATCAGTGCATGATCAGCCACGTGATCAGTGCATGAACAGCCACGTGATCAGTGCATGCACGGTCACGTGATCAGTGTATGATCAGCTTTGTCATAAATGCATGATCAGCCACGTTATCAGTGCATGAACAGCCACGTGATCAGTGCATGCACGGTCACGTGATCAGTGTATGATCAGCTTCGTCATAAATGCATGATCAGCCACGTTATCAGTGCATGATCAGGCACGTGAAGAGTGCATGATCAGTCACGTGATGAGTGTATGATAGCCAGGTTATCAGCGCATGATCAGCCACGTGATCAGTGAATGATCAGCCACTTGAACAGTGCGTGTTCAGTCACGTGATCAGGGCCTACTGAGCTGCGATTTTCCTGTCTGTTCAGCTGCTTGAAATTGCCAGCTGAGCCATCTGACTCCTGCCTATTCAGCTGCTTGATGATTGCCAGCTGAGCAGCATGATTCATCACAGCTGAGGTCCATGATTATTGCCTGCTGATTGCGTGATTCGTGCCTGCTCAGCTCTTTAGTTATTGCCTCCTGAGGCACATCATCAGTGCATGATAGCCACGTGATCAGTTCTTGATTAGTCACATGATCAGCCACATTCAGACACAAGATCACTGCATGATAAGTCATGTGATCAGTTCATGATCTGCCGTGTGATTAGTGGATGATCAGCCACGTGATAAGTGCATGATAGCCACGTGATCAGTGCATGATAGCCAACTGATCAGTGCATGATCAGTCACGTTATCGGTCCTTGATCAGCCACGTGATCAGTGCATGATAGCCCCGTGATAAGTGCATGATCAGTCACGTGATCAGAGTATGATCAGCCACGTGATCAGTGCATAATCAGTCAGGTGATCAGTGCTTGAGAGCCACGTGATCAGTGCATGGTCAGCCACGTGATCAGTGTATGATCATCCACGTGATTAGTGCATTATCAGTTACGTGATCAGTGCATGATAGCTACGTGATCAGTGTATGATCATCGACGTGATCAGTGCATGATCAGTCACGTGATCAGTGCATGATAGCCAAGTGATCAGTGCATGATCAGTCACGTGATCAGTGCATGATCAGCCACGTGATCAGTGCATGATAGCCACGTGATCAGTGCATGATCAGCCACGTGATCAGTGCATGATAGCCACGTGATCAGTGCATGATAGCCACGTGATCAGTGTATGATACCCAAGTGATAAGTGCATGATCAGTCACGTGATCAGTGCATGATCAGCCACGTGATCAGTGTATGATACCCAAGTGATAAGTGCATGATCAGTCACGTGATCAGTGCACGATCAGCCACGTGATCAGTGCATGATAGCCACGTGATCAGTGCATGATCAGTCACGTGATCAGGGTATGATCAGTCACGTGATCAGTGCATGTTAGCCAAGTGATCAGTGCATGATCAGTCACATGATCCGTGCATTATAGCCACGTGATCAGTGCGTGATAAGTCACGTGATCAGTGCATGGTCAGCCAAGTGTTCAGTGCATGATAACCAAGGGATCAGTGTATGAACAGTCACGTGATCCGTGTATGATAGCCACGTGACCAGTGCATTATCAGTCACGTGACCCATACGTGAAAGCCAGGTGATCAGTACATGATCAGTCACGTGATCAGTGCATGATCAGCCACGTGATCAGTGCATGATAGCCAAGTGATCAGTGTATGAACAGTCACGTGGTCAGTGCATCATAGTCACGTGATCAGTGCATGATAGCCTCCTGATCAGTGCATGATCACTCATATGATCAGTGCCTGATCTGTCACGGGATCAGTGTATAATATTCACGTGACCAGTACATGCGCAGTCACGTGATAAGTGCATTATAGATACGTGAACATTGCATGATCAGCCACATGATCAGTGCACGATAAGCCACGTGATCAGTGCATGATCAGTCACGTGATCTGTGTATGATCAGCCACGTGATCAGTGCATGATAGCCATGTGATCAGTGCATGATAGCTACGAGTTCAGTGCATGATGAGCCACGTGATCACTGTATGATCAGTCACGTGATCAGTGCATGTGCAGTCACGTGATAAGTGTATGATCAGCCACGTGTTCAGTGCATGATAGCCAAGTGATCAATGCATGATAGCTACGTGATCAGTGCATGCTCAATCAAATGAGCAGTGCATGATAGCCACGTGATCATTGCCTACAACGACGTGAGCAGTGCATGTGCATTCACGTGATCAGTGCATGATAGACAAGTGATCAATGCATGATAGCTACGTGATCAGTGCATGCTCAGTCACATGAGCAGTGCATGATAGCCACTTGATCATTGCATACAATTACGTGATCAGTGCCTGTGCAGTCACGTGATTAGTGCATGCGCAGTCACGTGATCAGTGTATGATCAGCCACGTGATCAGTGCATGATAGCAAACTGATCAGTGCACCTTAAGGAACGTGATTAGTGCATGATCAGCCACGTGATAAGTGTACAATGAGACACGTGATCAGTGCATGATCAGCCACGTGATCAGTGCATGATCAGCCACGTGATCAGTGCATGAACAGCCACGTGATCAGTGCATGCACGGTCACGTGATCAGTGTATGATCAGCTTCGTCATAAATGCATGATCAGCCACGTTATCAGTGCATGATCAGGCACGTGAAGAGTACATGATCAGTCACGTGATGAGTGTATGATAGCCAGGTTATCAGCGCATGATCAGCCACGTGATCAGTGAATGATCAGCCACTTGAACAGTGCGTGTTCAGTCACGTGATCAGGGCCTACTGAGCTGCGATTTTCCTGTCTGCTCAGCTGCTTGACAATTGCCAGTTGAGCTGCGTGATTCCTGCCTGCTCATCTGCTTGAAATTGCCAGCTGAGCCATCTGACTCCTGCCTATTCAGCTGCTTGATGATTGCCAGCTGAGCAGCATGATTCATCACAGCTGAGGTCCATGATTATTGCCTGCTGATTGCGTGATTCGTGCCTGCTCAGCTCTTTAGTTATTGCCTCCTGAGGCACATCATCAGTGCATGAGAGCCACGTGATCAGTTCTTGATTAGTCACATGATCAGCCACATTCAGACACAAGATCATTGCATGATAAGTCATGTGATCAGTTCATGATCTGCCGTGTGATTAGTGGATGATCAGCCACGTGATAAGTGCATGATAGCCACGTGATCAGTGCATGATAGCCAACTGATCAGTGCATGATCAGTCACGTTATCGGTCCTTGATCAGCCACGTGATCAGTGCATGATAGCCCCGTGATAAGTGCATGATCAGTCACGTGATCAGAGTATGATCAGCCACGTGATCAGTGCATAATCAGTCAGGTGATCAGTGCTTGAGAGCCACGTGATCAGTGCATGGTCAGCCACGTGATCAGTGTATGATCATCCACGTGATTAGTGCATTATCAGTTACGTGATCAGTGCATGATAGCTACGTGATCAGTGTATGATCATCGACGTGATCAGTGCATGATCAGTCACGTGATCAGTGCATGATAGCCAAGTGATCAATGCATGATCAGTCACGTGATCAGTGCATGATCAGCCACGTGATCAGTGCATGATAGCCACGTGATCAGTGCATGATAGCCACGTGATCAGTGTATGATACCCAAGTGATAAGTGCATGATCAGTCACGTGATCAGTGCATGATCAGCCACGTGATCAGTGTATGATACCCAAGTGATAAGTGCATGATCAGTCACGTGATCAGTGCATGATCAGCCACGTGATCAGTGCATGATAGCCACGTGATCAGTGCATGATCAGTCACGTGATCAGGGTATGATCAGTCACGTGATCATTGCATGTTAGCCAAGTGATCAGTGCATGTTCAGTCACATGATCCGTGCATTATAGCCACGTGATCAGTGCGTGATCAGTCACGTGATCAGTGCATGTTCAGCCACGTGTTCAGTGCATGATGAGCCACGTGATCACTCTATGATCAGTCACGTGATCAGTGCATGTGCAGTCACGTGATAAGAGTATGATCAGCCACGTGTTCAGTGCATGATAGCCAAGTGATCAATGCATGATAGCTACGTGGACAGTGCATGCTCAATCAAATGAGCAGTGCATGATAGCCACGTGATCATTGCCTACAACGACGTGATTAGTGCATGCGCAGTCACGTGATCAGTGTATGATCAGCCACGTGATCAGTGCATGTTAGCAAACTGATCAGTGCACATTAAGGAACGTGATTAGTGCATGATCAGCCACGTGATAAGTGTACAATGAGACACGTGATCAGTGCATGATCAGCCACGTGATCAGTGCATGATAGCCACCTGATCAGTGCATGATTAGCAACGTGATTAGTGCATTATCAGCCACGTGATCAGTGTTTGATCAGCCACGTGATCAGGGCAATATCAGCCACGTGAGCAGTTCATGGTCAGGCACGTGATCAGTGCATGATCAGTCATGTGATCAGTGTATGATTATCCACGTGATCAGTGCATGATCAGCCACGTGATCACTTTATTTTCAGCCAGGTGATCACTGCATGATCCACAACGTGATTAGTGCATGATCAGCCACGTGATCAGTGTATGTTCAGGCACATGATCATTGCATGATCAGCCACGTGATCAGTGCATCATAAGCCACGTGTTCAGTGCATGCACAGTCACATGATCAGTGTATGATAAGCTTCGTGATCAGTGCATGATCAGCCACGTGATCAGTGCATGATCAGGCACGTGAAGAGTGCATGATCAGTCACGTGATCAGTGTATGATCAGCCATGTGATCAGTGCATGATCAGGCACGTGAAGAGTGCATGATCAGTCAGGTGATCAGTGCATGATCAGCCATGGGATCAGTGCATGATAGCCATGTGATCAGTACATGATACCTACGAGATCTGTGCATGATCAGCCAAGTAATCAGTGCATGATCAGCCACTTGATCACTGTATGATCAGCCACGTAATCAGTGCATATGCAGTCGCGTGATCAGTGTATGATCAGCCACGTGTTCAGTGCATGATAGCCAAGTGATCAATGCATGATAGCTCCGTGATCAGTGCATGCTCAGTCACATGAGCAGTGCATGATAGCCACGTGATCAGTGCATGATCAGTTACGTGAACAGTGCGTGATCAGTAACGTGATCACTGTATGATCATCCACATGATCAGTGCATGCGCAGTCACGTGATCAGTGTTTGATCAGCCACGAGATCAATGCATGATAGCAACCTGATCAGTGCATGATAAGCAACGCGATTAGTGCATGTTAATCCACGTGACCAGTGTACAATAAGAAACGTGATCAGTACATGATCAGCCACGTGATCAGTGCATGACAGCCACCTGATCAGTGCATGATAAGCAACGAGATTAGGGCATGATCAGCCAAGTGATCAGTGTATGAACAGCCACATGATCAGTGCATGATAGCAACTTGATCAGTGCATGACAAGCAACGTGATTAGTGCATGATCAGCCACGTGATCAGTGTATTATCAGCCACATGATCAGTTCATAATCAGCCACGTGATCAGTGCATGATAACCACCTGATCAGTGCATGATAAGCAAAGTGAATAGTGCATGATCATCCACGTGATCAGTGTATGATCAGACACATGATCAGTGCATGATCAGCCACATGATCAGTGTATGATCAGCCACGTGATCAGTGCATGATCCGCTACGTGATTAGTGCATGATCAGCCACGTGATCAGTGTAAGATCAGCCACGTGATCAGTGTATGATCAGCCACGTGATCAGTGCATGATCAGCCACGTGATCAGTGCATGAACAGCCACGTGATCAGTGCATGATCAGCCACGTGATCAGTGTATGATCAGCCACTTGATCAGTGCATGATCAGCCACGTGATCAGTGCATGATCAGCCACGTGATCAGTGCATGATCAGCCACGTGATCAGTGCATGAACAGCCACGTGATCAGTGCATGCACGGTCACGTGATCAGTGTATGATCAGCTTCATCATAAATGCATGATCAGCCACGTTATCAGTGCATGATCAGGCACGTGAAGAGTGCATGATCAGTCACGTGATGAGTGTATGATAGCCAGGTTATCAGCGCATGATCAGCCACGTGATCAGTGAATGATCAGCCACTTGAACAGTGCGTGTTCAGTCACGTGATCAGGGCCTACTGAGCTGCGATTTTCCTGTCTGCTCAGCTGCTTGACAATTGCCAGTTGAGCTGCGTGATTCCTGCCTGCTCATCTGCTTGAAATTGCCAGCTGAGCCATCTGACTCCTGCCTATTCAGCTGCTTGATGATTGCCAGCTGAGCAGCATGATTCATCACAGCTGAGGTCCATGATTATTGCCTGCTGATTGCGTGATTCGTGCCTGCTCAGCTCTTTAGTTATTGCCTCCTGAGGCACATCATCAGTGCATGAGAGCCACGTGATCAGTTCTTGATTAGTCACATGATCAGCCACATTCAGACACAAGATCACTGCATGATAAGTCATGTGATCAGTTCATGATCTGCCGTGTGATTAGTGGATGATCAGCCACGTGATAAGTGCATGATAGCCATGTGATCAGTGCATGATAGCCAACTGATCAGTGCATGATCAGTCACGTGATCAGAGTATGATCAGCCACGTGATCAGTGCATAATCAGTCAGGTGATCAGTGCTTGAGAGCCACGTGATCAGTGACGGTCAGCCACGTGATCAGTGTATGATCATCCACGTGATTAGTGCATTATCAGTTACGTGATCAGTGCATGATAGCCTCCTGATCATTGCATGATCAGTCATATGATCAGTGCCTGATCTGTCACGGGATCAGTGTATAATATTCACGTGACCAGTACATGCGCAGTCACGTGATAAGTGCATTATAGGTACGTGAACATTGCATGATCAGCCACATGATCAGTGCACGATAAGCCAAGTGATCAGTGCATGCACAGTCACCTGATCAGTGTATGATCAGCTTCGTGATCAGCGCATGATCATCCACATTATCAGTGCATGATCAGGCATGTGAAGAGTGCATAATCAGTCATGTGATCAGTGTATGATAGCCAGGTTATCAGCGCATGTTCAGCCACGTGATCAGTGCATGATCAGCCATGTGGTCAGTGCATGCACAGTCACGTGATCAGTGTATGATCAGCTTCGTGATCAGTGCATGATCAGTGCATGATCAGCCTCGTGATCAGTGCATGACAGCCACCTGATCAGTGCATGATAAGCAAGGTGATCAGTGCATGATCGGCCGCGTGATCAGTCTATGATCAGACACGTGATCAGTGCATGCACAGTCGCGTGATCTGTGTATGATCAGCTTCGTGATCAGTGCATGATCAGTGCATGATCAGCCACGTGATCAGTGCAAGATCCGCATCGTGATTAGTGCATGATCAGTCACGTGATCAGTGTATGATCAGCCTCGTGATCAGTGCATGATCAGCCACGTAATCAGTGCATTATCCGCAACATGATTAGTGCATGATCAGTCACGTGATCAGTGTATGATCCGCAACGTGATTTGTGCATGATCAGTCACGTGATCAGTGTATGATCCGCAACGTGATTTGTGCATGATCGGTCACGTGATCAGGTTACGATCAGACACGTGATCAGTGCATGATCAGCCTCGTGATCAGTGCATGACAGCCACCTGATCAGTGCATGATAAGCAAGGTGATCAGTGCATGATCAGCCGCGTGATCAGTCTATGATCAGACACGTGATCAGTGCACGATAAGCCAAGTGATCAGTGCATGCACAGTCACCTGATCAGTGTATGATGAGCTTCGTGATCAGTGCATGATCATCCACATTATCAGTGCATGATCAGGCATGTGAAGAGTGCATAATCAGTCATGTGATCAGTGTATGATAGCCAGGTTATCAGCGCATGTTCAGCCACGTGATCAGTGCATGATCAGCCTCGTGATCAGTGCATGACAGCCACCTGATCAGTGCATGATAAGCAAGGTGATCAGTGCATGATCAGCCGCGTGATCAGTCTATGATCAGACACGTGATCAGTGCATGATCAGCCACGTGATCAGTGTATGATCAGCCACGAGATCAGTGCATGATCTGCAACGTGATTAGTGCATTAACAGCCACGTGTTCAGTGTATGATCAGCCATATGATCAGTGCATGATCAGCCACATGATCAGTGTATGATCAGCCATATGATCAGTGTATGATCAGTCACGGGATCACTGCATGATCAGCCACGTAATCAGTGCATGCACAGTCACGTGATCAGTGTATGATCAGCTTCCTGATCAGTGCAGGATCAGCCACGTGATCAGTGCATAATCAGGCACGTGATCAGTGCATGATCAGTCACGTGATCTGTGTATGATCAGCCACGTGATCAGTGCATGATAGCCATGTGATCAGTGCATGATAGCTACGAGTTCAGTGCATGATGAGCCACGTGATCACTGTATGATCAGTCACGTGATCAGTGCATGTGCAGTCACGTGATAAGTGTATGATCAGCCACGTGTTCAGTGCATGATAGCCAAGTGATCAATGCATGATAGCTACGTGATCAGTGCATGCTCAATCAAATGAGCAGTGCATGATAGCCACGTGATCATTGCCTACAACGACGTGAGCAGTGCATGTGCATTCACGTGATCAGTGCATGATAGACAAGTGATCAATGCATGATAGCTACGTGATCAGTGCATGCTCAGTCACATGAGCAGTGCATGATAGCCACTTGATCATTGCATACAATTACGTGATCAGTGCCTGTGCAGTCACGTGATTAGTGCATGCGCAGTCACGTGATCAGTGTATGATCAGCCACGTGATCAGTGCATGATAGCAAACTGATCAGTGCACCTTAAGGAACGTGATTAGTGCATGATCAGCCACGTGATAAGTGTACAATGAGACACGTGATCAGTGCATGATCAGCCACGTGGTCAGTGCATGATAGCCACCTGATCAGTGCATGATTAGCAACGTGATTAGTGCATTATCAGCCACGTGATCAGTGTTTGATCAGCCACGTGATCAGGGCAATATCAGCCACGTGAGCAGTTCATGGTCAGGCACGTGATCAGTGCATGATCAGTCATGTGATCAGTGTATGATTATCCACGTGATCAGTGCATGATCAGCCACGTGATCACTTTATTTTCAGCCAGGTGATCACTGCATGATCCACAACGTGATTAGTGCATGTTAATCCACGTGACCAGTGTACAATAAGAAACGTGATCAGTACATGATCAGCCACGTGATCAGTGCATGACAGCCACCTGATCAGTGCATGATAAGCAACGAGATTAGTGCATGATCAGCCAAGTGATCAGTGTATGAACAGCCACATGATCAGTGCATGATAGCAACTTGATCAGTGCATGACAAGCAACGTGATTAGTGCATGATCAGCCACGTGATCAGTGTATTATCAGCCACGTGATCAGTTCATAATCAGCCACGTGATCAGTGCATGATAACCACCTGATCAGTGCATGATAAGCAAAGTGAATAGTGCATGATCATCCACGTGATCAGTGTATGATCAGACACATGATCAGTGCATGATCAGCCACATGATCAGTGTATGATCGGCCACGTGATCAGTGCATGATCCGCTACGTGATTAGTGCATGATCAGCCACGTGATCAGTGTATGATCAGCCACGCGATCAGTGTATGATCAGCCACGTGATCAGTGCATGATCAGCCACGTGATCAGTGCATGAACAGCCACGTGATCAGTGCATGATCAGCCACGTGATCAGTGTATGATCAGCCACGTGATCAGTGCATGATCAGCCACGTGATCAGGGCATGATCAGCCACGTGATCAGTGCATGAACAGCCACGTGATCAGTGCATGCACGGTCACGTGATCAGTGTATGATCAGCTTCGTCATAAATGCATGATCAGCCACGTTATCAGTGCATGATCAGGCACGTGAAGAGTGCATGATCAGTCACGTGATGAGTGTATGATAGCCAGGTTATCAGCGCATGATCAGCCACGTGATCAGTGAATGATCAGCCACTTGAACAGTGCGTGTTCAGTCACGTGATCAGGGCCTACTGAGCTGCGATTTTCCTGTCTGCTCAGCTGCTTGACAATTGCCAGTTGAGCTGCGTGATTCCTGCCTGCTCATCTGCTTGAAATTGCCAGCTGAGCCATCTGACTCCTGCCTATTCAGCTGCTTGATGATTGCCAGCTGAGCAGCATGATTCATCACAGCTGAGGTCCATGATTATTGCCTGCTGATTGCGTGATTCGTGCCTGCTCAGCTCTTTAGTTATTGCCTCCTGAGGCACATCATCAGTGCATGATAGCCACGTGATCAGTTCTTGATTAGTCACATGATCAGCCACATTCAGACACAAGATCACTGCATGATAAGTCATGTGATCAGTTCATGATCTGCCGTGTGATTAGTGGATGATCAGCCACGTGATCAGTGCATGATAGCCAACTGATCAGTGCATGATCAGTCACGTTATCGGTCCTTGATCAGCCACGTTATCGGTCCTTGATCAGCCACGTGATCAGTGCATGATAGCCCCGTGATAAGTGCATGATCAGTCACGTGATCAGAGTATGATCAGCCACGTGATCAGTGCATAATCAATCAGGTGATCAGTGCTTGAGAGCCACGTGATCAGTGCATGGTCAGCCACGTGATCAGTGTATGATCATCCACGTGATTAGTGCATTATCAGTTACGTGATCAGTGCATGATAGCTACGTGATCAGTGTATGATCATCGACGTGATCAGTGCATGATAGCCAAGTGATCAGTGCATGATCAGTCACGTGATCAGTGCATGATCAGCCACGTGATCAGTGCATGATAGCCACGTGATCAGTGCATGATCAGCCACGTGATCAGTGCATGATAGCCACGTGATCAGTGTATGAGACCCAAGTGATAAGTGCATGATCAGTCACGTGATCAGTGCATGATCAGCCACGTGATCAGTGTATGATACCCAAGTGATAAGTGCATGATCAGTCACGTGATCAGTGCATGATCAGCCACGTGATCAGAGCATGATAGCCACGTGATCAGTGCATGATCAGTCACGTGATCAGAGTATGATCAGTCACGTGATCAGTGCATGTTAGCCAAGTGATCAGTGCATGATCAGTCACATGATCCGTGCATTATAGCCACGTGATCAGTGCGTGATCAGTCACGTGATCAGTGCATGTTCAGCCACGTGTTCAGGGCAATATCAGCCACGTGAGCAGTTCATGGTCAGGCACGTGATCAGTGCATGATCAGTCATGTGATCAGTGTATGATTATCCACGTGATCAGTGCATGATCAGCCACGTGATCACTTTATTTTCAGCCAGGTGATCACTGCATGATCCACAACGTGATTAGTGCATGATCAGCCACGTGATCAGTGTATGTTCAGGCACATGATCATTGCATGATCAGCCACGTGATCAGTGTATCATAAGCCACGTGTTCAGTGCATGCACCGTCACATGATCAGTGTATGATAAGCTTCGTGATCAGTGCATGATCAGCCACGTGATCAGTGCATGATCAGGCACGTGAAGAGTGCATGATCAGTCACGTGATCAGTGTATGATCAGCCATGTGATCAGTGCATGATAGGCACGACTCGTGCATGATCAGTCAGGTGATCAGTGCATGATCAGCCACGGGATCAGTGCATGATAGCCATGTGATCAGTACATGATACCTACGAGATCTGTGCATGATCAGCCAAGTAATCAGTGCATGATCAGCCACTTGATCACTGTATGATCAGCCACGTAATCAGTGCATATGCAGTCACGTGATCAGTGTATGATCAGCCACGTGTTCAGTGCATGATAGCCAAGTGATCAATGCATGATAGCTCCGTGATCAGTGCATGCTCAGTCACATGAGCAGTGCATGATAGCCACGTGATCAGTGCATGATCAGTTACGTGAACAGTGCGTGATCAGTAACGTGATCACTGTATGATCATCCACATGATCAGTGCATGCGCAGTCACGTGATCAGTGTTTGATCAGCCACGAGATCAATGCATGATAGCAACCTGATCAGTGCATGATAAGCAACGCGATTAGTACGTTAATCCACGTGACCAGTGTACAATAAGAAACGTGATCAGTACATGATCAGCCACGTGATCAGTGCATGACAGCCACCTGATCAGTGCATGATAAGCAACGAGATTAGTGCATGATCAGCCAAGTGATCAGTGTATGAACAGCCACATGATCAGTGCATGATAGCAACTTGATCAGTGCATGACAAGCAACGTGATTAGTGCATGATCAGCCACGTGATCAGTGTATTATCAGCCACGTGATCAGTTCATAATCAGCCACGTGATCAGTGCATGATAACCACCTGATCAGTGCATGATAAGCAAAGTGAATAGTGCATGATCATCCACGTGATCAGTGTATGATCAGACACATGATCAGTGCATGATCAGCCACATGATCAGTGTATGATCAGCCACGTGATCAGTGCATGATCCGCTACGTGATTAGTGCATGATCAGCCACGTGATCAGTGTATGATCAGCCACGTGATCAGTGTATGATCAGCCACGTGATCAGTGTATGATCAGCCACGTGATCAGTGCATGAACATCCACGTGATCAGTGTAAGATCAGCCACGTGATCAGTGTATGATCAGCCACGTGATCAGTGCATGATCAGCCACGTGATCAGTGCATGAACAGCCACGTGATCAGTGCATGCACGGTCACGTGATCAGTGCATGCACGGTCACGTGATCAGTGTATGATCAGCTTCGTCATAAATGCATGATCAGCCACGTTATCAGTGCATGATCAGGCACGTGAAGAGTGCATGATCAGTCACGTGATGAGTGTATGATAGCCAGGTTATCAGCGCATGATCAGCCACGTGATCAGTGAATGATTAGTCACATGATCAGCCACATTCAGACACAAGATCACTGCATGATAAGTCATGTGATCAGTACATGATCAGCCACGTGATCAGTGCATGACAGCCACCTGATCAGTGCATGATAAGCAACGAGATTAGTGCATGATCAGCCAAGTGATCAGTGTATGAACAGCCACATGATCAGTGCATGATAGCAACTTGATCAGTGCATGACAAGCAACGTGATTAGTGCATGATCAGCCACGTGATCAGTGTATTATCAGCCACGTGATCAGTTCATAATCAGCCATGTGATCAGTGCATGATAACCACCTGATCAGTGCATGATAAGCAAAGTGAATAGTGCATGATCATCCACGTGAACAGTGTATGATCAGACACATGATCAGTGCATGATCAGCCACATGATCAGTGTATGATCAGCCACGTGATCAGTGCATGATCCGCTACGTGACTAGTGCATGATCAGCCACGTGATCAGTGTATGATCAGCCACGTGATCAGTGTATGATCAGCCACGTGATCAGTGTATGATAAGCCACGTGATCAGTGCATGATCAGCCACGTGATCAGTGAATGATCAGCCACTTGAACAGTGCGTGTTCAGTCACGTGATCAGGGCCTACTGAGCTGCGATTTTCCTGTCTGCTCAGCTGCTTGACAATTGCCAGTTGAGCTGCGTGATTCCTGCCTGCTCATCTGCTTGAAATTGCCAGCTGAGCCATCTGACTCCTGCCTATTCAGCTGCTTGATGATTGCCAGCTGAGCAGCATGATTCATCACAGCTGAGGTCCATGATTATTGCCTGCTGATTGCGTGATTCGTGCCTGCTCAGCTCTTTAGTTATTGCCTCCTGAGGCACATCATCAGTGCATGATAGCCACGTGATCAGTTCTTGATTAGTCACATGATCAGCCACATTCAGACACAAGATCACTGCATGATAAGTCATGTGATCAGTACATGATCAGCCACGTGATCAGTGCATGACAGCCACCTGATTAGTGCATGATAAGCAACGAGATTAGTGCATGATCAGCCAAGTGATCAGTGTATGAACAGCCACATGATCAGTGCATGATAGCAACTTGATCAGTGCATGACAAGCAACGTGATTAGTGCATGATCAGCCACGTGATCAGTGTATTATCAGCCACGTGATCAGTTCATAATCAGCCACGTGATCAGTGCATGATAACCACCTGATCAGTGCATGATAAGCAAAGTGAATAGTGCATGATCATCCACGTGATCAGTGTATGATCAGACACATGATCAGTGCATGATCAGCCACATGATCAGTGTATGATCAGCCACGTGATCAGTGCATGATCCGCTACGTGATTAGTGCATGATCAGCCACGTGATCAGTGTATGATCAGCCACGTGATCAGTGTATGATCAGCCACGTGATCAGTGCATGATCAGCCACGTGATCAGTGCATGAACAGCCACGTGATCAGTGCATGATCAGCCACGTGATCAGTGTATGATCAGCCACGTGATCAGTGCATGATCAGCCATGTGATCAGTGCATGTACAGCCACGTGATCAGTGCATGCACGGTCACGTGATCAGTGTATGATCAGCTTCATCATAAATGCATGATCAGCCACGTTATCAGTGCATGATCAGGCACGTGAAGAGTGCATGATCAGTCACGTGATGAGTGTATGATAGCCAGGTTATCAGCGCATGATCAGCCACGTGATCAGTGAATGATCAGCCACTTGAACAGTGCGTGTTCAGTCACGTGATCAGGGCCTACTGAGCTGCGATTTTCCTGTCTGCTCAGCTGCTTGACAATTGCCAGTTGAGCTGTGTGATTCCTGCCTGCTCATCTGCTTGAAATTGCCAGCTGAGCCATCTGACTCCTGCCTATTCAGCTGCTTGATGATTGCCAGCTGAGCAGCATGATTCATCACAGCTGAGGTCCATGATTATTGCCTGCTGATTGCGTGATTCGTGCCTGCTCAGCTCTTTAGTTATTGCCTCCTGAGGCACATCATCAGTGCATGATAGCCACGTGATCAGTTCTTGATTAGTCACATGATCAGCCACATTCAGACACAAGATCACTGCATGATAAGTCATGTGATCAGTTCATGATCTGCCGTGTGATTAGTGGATGATCAGCCACGTGATAAGTGCATGATAGCCACGTGATCAGTGCATGAGAGCCAACTGATCAGTGCATGATCAGTCACGTTATCGGTCCTTGATCAGCCACGTGATCAGTGCATGATAGCCCCGTGATAAGTGCATGATCAGTCACGTGATCAGAGTATGATCAGTCACGTGATCAGTGCATGTTAGCCAAGTGATCAGTGCAGGATCAGTCACATGATCCGTGCATTATAGCCACGTGATCAGTGCGTGATCAGTCACGTGATCAGTGCATGGTCAGCCACGTGTTCAGTGCATGATAACCAAGGGATCAGTGTATGAACAGTCACGTGATCCATGTATGATAGCCACGTGACCAGTGCGTTATCAGTCACGTGATCCGTCCGTGATAGCCAGGTGATCAGTACATGATCAGTCACGTGATCAGTGCATGATCAGCCTTGTGATCAGTGCATGATAGCCAAGTGATCAGTGTATGAACAGTCACGTGGTCAGTGCATCATAGTCACGTGATCAGTGCATGATAGCCTCCTGATCAGTGCATGATAAGTCATATGATCAGTGCATGCACAGTCACGTGATTAGTGCATGATCAGCCTCGTGATCAGTGCATGACAGCCACCTGATCAGTGCATGATAAGCAAGGTGATCAGTGCATGATTGGCCGCGTGATCAGTCTATGATCAGACACGTGATCAGTGCATGATCAGCCACGTGATCAGTGTATGATCAGCCACGTGATCAGTGCATGCACAGTCACGTGATCAGTGTATGATCAGCTTCGTGATCAGTGCATGATCAGTGCATGATCAGCCACGTGATCAGTGCAAGATCCGCATCGTGATTAGTGCATGATCAGTCACGTGATCAGTGTATGATCAGCCTCGTGATCAGTGCATGATCAGCCACATAATCAGTGCATTATCCGCAACATGATTAGTGCATGATCAGTCACGTGATCAGTGTATGATCAGCCTCGTGATCAGTGCATGACAGCCACCTGATCAGTGCATGATCAGCCTCGGGATCAGTGCATGACAGCCACCTGATCAGTGCATGATAAGCAAGGTGATCAGTGCATGATCAGCCACGTGATCAGTGTATGATCAGCCACGAGATCAGTGCATGATCCGCAACGTGATTAGTACATTAACAGCCACGTGTTCAGTGTATGATCAGCCATATGATCAGTGCATGATCAGCCACATGATCAGTGTATGATCAGCCATATGATCAGTGTATGATCAGTCACGGGATCACTGCATGATCAGCCACGTAATCAGTGCATGCACAGTCACGTGATCAGTGTATGATCAGCTTCCTGATCAGTGCAGGATCAGCCACGTGATCAGTGCATAATCAGGCACGTGATCAGTGCATGATCAGTCACGTGATCTGTGTATGATCAGCCACGTGATCAGTGCATGATAGACATGTGATCAGTGCATGATAGCTACGAGTTCAGTGCATGATGAGCCACGTGATCACTGTATGATCAGTCACGTGATCAGTGCATGTGCGGTCACGTGATAAGTGTATGATCAGCCACGTGTTCAGTGCATGATAGCCAAGTGATCAATGCATGATAGCTACGTGATCAGTGCATGCTCAATCAAATGAGCAGTGCATGATAGCCACGTGATCATTGCCTACAACGACGTGAACAGTGCATGTGCAGTCACGTGATCAGTGCATGATAGACAAGTGATCAATGCATGATAGCTACGTGATCAGTGCATGCTCAGTCACATGAGCAGTGCATGATAGCCACTTGATCATTGCATACAATTACGTGATCAGTGCCTGTGCAGTCACGTGATTAGTGCATGCGCAGTCACGTGATCAGTGTATGATCAGCCACGTGATCGGTGCATGATAGCAAACTGATCAGTGCACCTTAAGGAACGTGATTAGTGCATGATCAGCCACGTTATAAGTGTACAATGAGACACGTGATCAGTGCATGATCAGCCACGTGATCAGTGCATGATAGCCACCTGATCAGTGCATGATTAGCAACGTGATTAGTGCATTATCAGCCACGTGATCAGTGTTTGATCAGCCACGTGATCAGGGCAATATCAGCCACGTGAGCAGTTCATGGTCAGGCACGTGATCAGTGCATGATCAGTCATGTGATCAGTGTATGATTATCCACGTGATCAGTGCATGATCAGCCACGTGATCACTTTATTTTCAGCCAGGTGATCACTGCATGATCCACAACGTGATTAGTGCATGTTAATCCACGTGACCAGTGTACAATAAGAAACGTGATCAGTACATGATCAGCCACGTGATCAGTGCATGACAGCCACCTGATCAGTGCATGATAAGCAACGAGATTAGTGCATGATCAGCCAAGTGATCAGTGTATGAACAGCCACATGATCAGTGCATGATAGCAACTTGATCAGTGAATGACAAGCAACGTGATTAGTGCATGATCAGCCACGTGATCAGTGTATTATCAGCCACGTGATCAGTTCATAATCAGCCACGTGATCAGTGCATGATAACCACCTGATCAGTGCATGATAAGCAAAGTGAATAGTGCATGATCATCCACGTGATCAGTGTATGATCAGACACATGATCAGTGCATGATCAGCCACATGATCAGTGTATGATCGGCCACGTGATCAGTGCATGATCCGCTACGTGATTAGTGCATGATCAGCCACGTGATCAGTGTATGATCAGCCACGTGATCAGTGTATGATCAGCCACGTGATCAGTGCATGATCAGCCACGTGATCAGTGCATGAACAGCCACGTGATCAGTGCATGATCAGCCACGTGATCAGTGTATGATCAGCCACGTGATCAGTGCATGATCAGCCACGTGATCAGTGCATGATCAGCCACGTGATCAGTGCATGAACAGCCACGTGATCAGTGCATGCACGGTCATGTGATCAGTGTATGATCAGCTTCGTCATAAATGCATGATCAGCCACGTTATCAGTGCATGATCAGGCACGTGAAGAGTGCATGATCAGTCACGTGATGAGTGTATGATAGCCAGGTTATCAGCGCATGATCAGCCACGTGATCAGTGAATGATCAGCCACTTGAACAGTGCGTGTTCAGTCACGTGATCAGGGCCTACTGAGCTGCGATTTTCCTGTCTGCTCAGCTGCTTGACAATTGCCAGTTGAGCTGCGTGATTCCTGCCTGCTCATCTGCTTGAAATTGCCAGCTGAGCCATCTGACTCCTGCCTATTCAGCTGCTTGATGATTGCCAGCTGAGCAGCATGATTCATCACAGCTGAGGTCCATGATTATTGCCTGCTGATTGCGTGATTCGTGCCTGCTCAGCTCTTTAGTTATTGCCTCCTGAGGCACATCATCAGTGCATGATAGCCACGTGATCAGTTCTTGATTAGTCACATGATCAGCCACATTCAGACACAAGATCACTGCATGATAAGTCATGTGATCAGTTCATGATCTGCCGTGTGATTAGTGGATGATCAGCCACGTGATCAGTGCATGATAGCCAACTGATCAGTGCATGATCAGTCACGTTATCGGTCCTTGATCAGCCACGTTATCGGTCCTTGATCAGCCACGTGATCAGTGCATGATAGCCCCGTGATAAGTGCATGATCAGTCACGTGATCAGAGTATGATCAGCCACGTGATCAGTGCATAATCAATCAGGTGATCAGTGCTTGAGAGCCACGTGATCAGTGCATGGTCAGCCACGTGATCAGTGTATGATCATCCACGTGATTAGTGCATTATCAGTTACGTGATCAGTGCATGATAGCTACGTGATCAGTGTATGATCATCGACGTGATCAGTGCATGATAGCCAAGTGATCAGTGCATGATCAGTCACGTGATCAGTGCATGATCAGCCACGTGATCAGTGCATGATAGCCACGTGATCAGTGTATGATACCCAAATGATAAGTGCATGATCAGTCACGTGATCAGTGCATGATCAGCCACGTGATCAGTGTATGATACCCAAGTGATAAGTGCATGATCAGTCATGTGATCAGTGCATGATCAGCCACGTGATCAGCGCATGATAGCCACGTGATCAGTGCATGATCAGTCACGTGATCAGAGTATGATCAGTCACGTGATCAGTGCATGTTAGCCAAGTGATCAGTGCATGATCAGTCACATGATCCGTGCATTATAGCCACGTGATCAGTGCGTGATCAGTCACGTGATCAATGCATGGTCAGCCACGTGTTCAGGGCAATATCAGCCACGTGAGCAGTGCATGATCAGCCACGTGATCAGTGCATGATAGCCACGTGATCAGTGCATGATCAGCCACGTGATCAGTGCATGATAGCCACGTGATCAGTGTATGATACCCAAGTGATAAGTGCATGATCAGTCACGTGATCAGTGCATGATCAGCCACGTGATCAGTGTATGATACCCAAGTGATAAGTGCATGATCAGTCACGTGATCAGTGCATGATCAGCCACGTGATCAGTGCATGATAGCCACGTGATCACTGCATGATCAGTCACGTGATCAGAGTATGATCAGTCACGTGATCAGTGCATGTTAGCCAAGTGATCATTGCATGATCAGTCACATGATCCGTGCATTATAGCCACGTGATCAGTGCGTGATCAGTCACGTGATCAGTTCATGGTCAGCCACGTGTTCAGTGCATGATAACCAAGGGATCAGTGTATGAACAGTCACGTGGTCCGTGTATGATAGCCACGTGACCAGTGCATTATCAGTCACGTGATCCGTCCGTGATAGCCAGGTGATCAGTACATGATCAGTCACGTGATCAGTGCATGATCAGCCTTGTGATCAGTGCATGATAGCCAAGTGATCACTGTATGAACAGTCACGTGGTCAGTGCATCATAGTCACGTGATCAGTGCATGATAGCCTCCTGATCAGTGCATGATCAGTCATATGATCAGTGCCTGATCTGTCACGGGATCAGTGTATAATATTCACGTGACCAGTACATGCGCAGTCACGTGATAAGTGCATTATAGGTACGTGAACATTGCATGATCAGCCACATGATCAGTGCACGATAAGCCAAGTGATCAGTGCATGCACAGTCACCTGATCAGTGTATGATCAGCTTCGTGATCAGCCCATGATCATCCACATTATCAGTGCATGATCAGCCATGTGAAGAGTGCATAATCAGTCATGTGATCAGTGTATGATAGCCAGGTTATCAGCGCATGTTCAGCCACGTGATCAGTGCATGATCAGCCATGTGGTCAGTGCATGCACAGTCACGTGATCAGTGTATGATCAGCTTCGTGATCAGTGCATGATCAGTGCATGATCAGCCTCGTGATCAGCGCATGACAGCCACCTGATCAGTGCATGATAAGCAAGGTGATCAGTGCATGATCGGCCGCATGATCAGTCTATGATCAGACACGTGATCAGTGCATGATCAGCCACGTGATCAGTGCATGATCAGCCACGTGATCAGTGTATGATCAGCTTCGTCATAAATGCATGATCAGCCACGTTATCAGTGCATGAACAGCCACGTGATCAGTGCATGCACGGTCACGTGATCAGTGTATGATCAGCTTCGTCATAAATGTATGATCAGCCACGTTATCAGTGCATGATCCGGCACGTGAAGAGTGCATGATCAGTCACGTGATGAGTGTATGATAGCCAGGTTATCAGCGCATGATCAGCCACGTGATCAGTGAATGATCAGCCACTTGAACAGTGCGTGTTCAGTCACGTGATCAGGGCCTACTGAGCTGCGATTTTCCTGTCTGCTCAGCTGCTTGACAATTGCCAGTTGAGCTGCGTGATTCCTGCCTGCTCATCTGCTTGAAATTGCCAGCTGAGCCATCTGACTCCTGCCTATTCAGCTGCTTGATGATTGCCAGCTGAGCAGCATGATTCATCACAGCTGAGGTCCATGATTATTGCCTGCTGATTGCGTGATTCGTGCCTGCTCAGCTCTTTAGTTATTGCCTCCTGAGGCACATCATCAGTGCATGATAGCCACGTGATCAGTTCTTGATTAGTCACATGATCAGCCACATTCAGACACAAGATCACTGCATGATAAGTCATGTGATCAGTTCATGATCTGCCGTGTGATTAGTGGATGATCAGCCACGTGATAAGTGCATGATAGCCACGTGATCAGTGCATGATAGCCAACTGATCAGTGCATGATCAGTCACGTTATCGGTCCTTGATCAGCCACGTTATCGGTCCTTGATCAGCCACGTGATCAGTGCATGATAGCCCCGTGATAAGTGCATGATCAGTCACGTGATCAGAGTATGATCAGCCACGTGATCAGTGCATAATCAATCAGGTGATCAGTGCTTGAGAGCCACGTGATCAGTGCATGGTCAGCCACGTGATCAGTGTATGATCATCCACGTGATTAGTGCATTATCAGTTACGTGATCAGTGCATGATAGCTACGTGATCAGTGTATGATCATCGACGTGATCAGTGCATGATAGCCAAGTGATCAGTGCATGATCAGTCACGTGATCAGTGCATGATCAGTCACGTGATCAGTGCATGATAGCCACGTGATCAGTGCATGATCAGCCACGTGATCAGTGCATGATAGCCACGTGATCAGTGTATGATACCCAAGTGATAAGTGCATGATCAGTCACGTGATCAGTGCATGATCAGCCACGTGATCAGTGTATGATACCCAAGTGATAAGTGCATGATCAGTCACGTGATCAGTGCATGATCAGCCACGTGATCAGCGCATGATAGCCACGTGATCAGTGCATGATCAGTCACGTGATCAGAGTATGATCAGTCACGTGATCAGTGCATGTTAGCCAAGTGATCAGTGCATGATCAGTCACATGATCCGTGCATTATAGCCACGTGATCAGTGCGTGATCAGTCACGTGATCAGTGCATGGTCAGCCACGTGTTCAGGGCAATATCAGCCACGTGAGCAGTTCATGGTCAGGCACGTGATCAGTGCATGATCAGTCATGTGATCAGTGTATGATTATCCACGTGATCAGTGCATGATCAGCCACGTGATCACTTTATTTTCAGCCAGGTGATCACTGCATGATCCACAACGTGATTAGTGCATGATCAGCCACGTGATCAGTGTATGTTCAGGCACATGATCAGTGCATGATCAGCCACGTGATCAGTGCATCGTAAGCCACGTGTTCAGTGCATGCACCGTCACAGGATCAGTGTATGATAAGCTTCGTGATCAGTGCATGATCAGCCACGTGATCAGTGCATGATCAGGCACGTGAAGAGTGCATGATCAGTCACGTGATCAGTGTATGATCAGCCATGTGATCAGTGCATGATCAGGCACGTGAAGAGTGCATGATCAGTCAGGTGATCAGTGCATGATCAGCCACGGAATCAGTGCATGATAGCCATGTGATCAGTACATGATACCTACGAGATCTGTGCATGATCAGCCAAGTAATCAGTGCATGATCAGCCACTTGATCACTGTATGATCAGCCACGTAATCAGTGCATATGCAGTCACGTGATCAGTGTATGATCAGCCACGTGTTCAGTGCATGATAGCCAAGTGATCAATGCATGATAGCTCCGTGATCAGTGCATGCTCAGTCACATGAGCAGTGCATGATAGCCACGTGATCAGTGCATGATCAGTTACGTGAACAGTGCGTGATCAGTAACGTGATCACTGTATGATCATCCACATGATCAGTGCATGCGCAGTCACGTGATCAGTGTTTGATCAGCCACGAGATCAATGCATGATAGCAACCTGATCAGTGCATGATAAGCAACGCGATTAGTACGTTAATCCACGTGACCAGTGTACAATAAGAAACGTGATCAGTACATGATCAGCCACGTGATCAGTGCATGACAGCCACCTGATCAGTGCATGATAAGCAACGAGATTAGTGCATGATCAGCCAAGTGATCAGTGTATGAACAGCCACATGATCAGTGCATGATAGCAACTTGATCAGTGCATGACAAGCAACGTGATTAGTGCATGATCAGCCACGTGATCAGTGTATTATCAGCCACGTGATCAGTTCATAATCAGCCACGTGATCAGTGCATGATAACCACCTGATCAGTGCATGATAAGCAAAGTGAATAGTGCATGATCATCCACGTGATCAGTGTATGATCAGACACATGATCAGTGCATGATCAGCCACATGATCAGTGTATGATCGGCCACGTGATCAGTGCATGATCCGCCACGTGATCAGTGCATGATCAGCCACGTGATCAGTGTATGATCAGCCACGTGATCAGTGTATGATCAGCCACGTGATCAGTGTATGATCAGCCACGTGATCAGTGCATGAACATCCACGTGATCAGTGTAAGATCAGCCACGAGATCAGTGTATGATCAGCCACGTGATCAGTGCATGATCAGCCACGTGATCAGTGCATGAACAGCCACGTGATCAGTGCATGCACGTTCACGTGATCAGTGCATGCACGGTCACGTGATCAGTGTATGATCAGCTTCGTCATAAATGCATGATCAGCCACGTTATCAGTGCATGATCAGGCACGTGAAGAGTGCATGATCAGTCACGTGATGAGTGTATGATATCCAGGTTATCAGCGCATGATCAGCCACGTGATCAGTGAATGATTAGTCACATGATCAGCCACATTCAGACACAAGATCACTGCATGATAAGTCATGTGATCAGTACATGATCAGCCACGTGATCAGTGCATGACAGCCACCTGATCAGTGCATGATAAGCAACGAGATTAGTGCATGATCAGCCAAGTGATCAGTGTATGAACAGCCACATGATCAGTGCATGATAGCAACTTGATCAGTGCATGACAAGCAACATGATTAGTGCATGATCAGCCACGTGATCAGTGTATTATCAGCCACGTGATCAGTTCATAATCAGCCATGTGATCAGTGCATGATAACCACCTGATCAGTGCATGATAAGCAAAGTGAATAGTGCATGATCATCCACGTGAACAGTGTATGATCAGACACATGATCAGTGCATGATCAGCCACATGATCAGTGTATGATCAGCCACGTGATCAGTGCATGATCCGCTACGTGATTAGTGCATGATCAGCCACGTGATCAGTGTATGATCAGCCACGTGATCAGTGTATGATCAGCCACGTGATCAGTGTATGATCAGCCACGTGATCAGTGCATGATCAGCCACGTGATCAGTGAATGATCAGCCACTTGAACAGTGCGTGTTCAGTCACGTGATCAGGGCCTACTGAGCTGCGATTTTCCTGTCTGCTCAGCTGCTTGACAATTGCCAGTTGAGCTGCGTGATTCCTGCCTGCTCATCTGCTTGAAATTGCCAGCTGAGCCATCTGACTCCTGCCTATTCAGCTGCTTGATGATTGCCAGCTGAGCAGCATGATTCATCACAGCTGAGGTCCATGATTATTGCCTGCTGATTGCGTGATTCGTGCCTGCTCAGCTCTTTAGTTATTGCCTCCTGAGGCACATCATCAGTGCATGATAGCCACGTGATCAGTTCTTGATTAGTCACATGATCAGCCACATTCAGACACAAGATCACTGCATGATAAGTCATGTGATCAGTACATGATCAGCCACGTGATCAGTGCATGACAGCCACCTGATCAGTGCATGATAAGCAACGAGATTAGTGCATGATCAGCCAAGTGATCAGTGTATGAACAGCCACATGATCAGTGCATGATAGCAACTTGATCAGTGCATGACAAGCAACGTGATTAGTGCATGATCAGCCACGTGATCAGTGTATTATCAGCCACGTGATCAGTTCATAATCAGCCACGTGATCAGTGCATGATAACCACCTGATCAGTGCATGATAAGCAAAGTGAATAGTGCATGATCATCCACGTGATCAGTGTATGATCAGACCATGATCAGTGCATGATCAGCCACATGATCAGTGTATGATCAGCCACGTGATCAGTGCATGATCCGCTACGTGATTAGTGCATGATCAGCCACGTGATCAGTGTATGATCAGCCACGTGATCAGTGTATGATCAGCCACGTGATCAGTGCATCATCAGCCACGTGATCAGTGCCATGAACAGCCACGTGATCAGTGCATGATCAGCCACGTGATCAGTGTATGATCAGCCACGTGATCAGTGCATGATCAGCCATGTGATCAGTGCATGTACAGCCACGTGATCAGTGCATGCACGGTCCACGTGATCAGTGTATGATCAGCTTCATCATAAATGCATGATCAGCCACGTTATCAGTGCATGATCAGGCACGTGAAGAGTGCATGATCAGTCACGTGATGAGTGTATGATAGCCAGGTTATCAGCGCATGATCAGCCACGTGATCAGTGAATGATCAGCCACTTGAACAGTGCGTGTTCAGTCACGTGATCAGGGCCTACTGAGCTGCGATTTTCCTGTCTGCTCAGCTGCTTGACAATTGCCAGTTGAGCTGTGTGATTCCTGCCTGCTCATCTGCTTGAAATTGCCAGCTGAGCCATCTGACTCCTGCCTATTCAGCTGCTTGATGATTGCCAGCTGAGCAGCATGATTCATCACAGCTGAGGTCCATGATTATGCCTGCTGATTGCGTGATTCGTGCCTGCTCAGCTCTTTAGTTATTGCCTCCTGAGGCACATCATCAGTGCATGATAGCCACGTGATCAGTTCTTGATTAGTCACATGATCAGCCACATTCAGACACAAGATCACTGCATGATAAGTCATGTGATCAGTTCATGATCTGCCGTGTGATTAGTGGATGATCAGCCACGTGATAAGTGCATGATAGCCACGTGATCAGTGCATGATAGCCAACTGATCAGTGCATGATCAGTCACGTTATCGGTCCTTTATCAGCCACGTGATCAGTGCATGATAGCCCCGTGATAAGTGCATGATCAGTCACGTGATCAGAGTATGATCAGTCACGTGATCAGTGCATGTTAGCCAAGCTGATCAGTGCATGATCAGTCCACATGATCCGTGCATTATAGCCACGTGAATCAGTGCGTGATCAGTCCGTGATCAGTGCATGGTCAGCCCACGTGTTCAGGGCAATATCAGCCACGTGAGCAGTTCATGGTCAGGCACGTGATCAGTGCATGATCAGTCATGTGATCAGTGTATGATTATCACGTGATCAGTGGCATGATCAGCCACGTGATCATTTATTTTCAGCCAGGTGATCACTGCCATGATCCACAACGTGATTAGTGCATGATCAGCCACGTGATCAGTGTATGTTCAGGCACATGATCAGTGCATGATCAGCCACGTGATCAGTGCATCGTAAGCCACGTGTTCAGTGCATGCACCGTCACATGATCAGTGTATGATAAGCTTCGTGATCAGTGCATGATCAGGCACGTGATCAGTGCATGATCAGGCACGTGAAGAATGCATGATCAGTCACGTGATCAGTGTATGATCAGCCATGTGATTAGTGCAATGATAGGCACGACTCGTGCAATGATCAGTCAGGTGATCAGTGAATGATCAGCCACGGGATCAGTGCATGATAGCCATGTGATCAGTACATGATACCTACGAGATCTGTGCATGAATCAGCCAAGTAATCAGTGCATGATCAGCCACTTGATCACTGTATGATCAGCCACATAATCAGTGCAATATGCAGTCACGTGATCAGTGGTATGATCAGCCACGTGTTCAGTGCATGAATAGCCAAGTGATCAATGCATGATAGCTCCGTGATCAGTGCATGCCTCAGTCACATGAGCAGTGCATGATAGCCACGTGATCAGTTGCCAATGATCAGTTACGTGAACAGTGCGTGATCAGTAACGTGATCACTGTATGATCATCCACATGATCAGTGCATGCGCAGTCACGTGATCAGTGTATGATCAGCCACGAGATCAATGCATGATAGCAACCTGATCAGTGCATGATAAGCAACGCGATTAGTACGTTAATCCACGTGACCAGTGTACAATAAGAAACGTGATCAGTACATGATCAGCCACGTGATCAGTGCATGACAGCCACCTGATCAGTGCATGATAAGCAACGAGATTAGTGCATGATCAGCCAAGTGATCAGTGTATGAACAGCCACATGATCAGTGCATGATAGCAACTTGATCAGTGCATGACAGCAACGTGATTAGTGCATGATCAGCCACGTGATCAGTGTATTATCAGCCACGTGATCAGTTCATAATCAGCCAGTGATCAGTGCATGATAACCCACCTGATCAGTGCATGATAAGCAAAGTGAATAGTGCATGATCATCCACGTGATCATGTATGATCAGACACATGATCATTGCATGATCAGCCACATGATCAGTGTATGATCGGCCACGGTGATCAGTGCATGATCGCTACGTGATTAGTGCATGATCAGCCACGTGATCAGTGTATGATCAGCCACGTGATCAGTGTATGATCAGCACGTGATCAGTGTATGATCAGCCACGTGATCAGTGCATGAACATCCACGTGATCAGTGTAAGATCAGCCACGTGATCAGTGTATGATCAGCCACGTGATCAGTGCATGATCAGCCACGTGATCAGTGCATGAACAGCCACGTGATCAGTGCATGCACGGTCACGTGATAGTGCATGCACGGCTCACGTGATCAGTGTATGATCAGCTTCGTCATAAATGCATGATCAGCCACGTTATCAGTGCATGATCAGGCACGTGAAGAGTGATGATCAGTCACGTTGATGAGTGTATGATATCCAGGTTATCAGCGCATAATCAGCCACGTGATTCAGTGAATGATTAGTCACAATGATCAGCCACATTCAGACACCAAGATCACTGCATGATAAGTCATGGTGATCAGTACATGATCAAGGCCACGTGATCAGTGCATGACAGCACCTGATCAGTGCATGATAAGCAACGAGATTAGTGCATGATCAGCAAAGTGATCAGTGTATGAACAGCCACATGATCAGTGCATGATAGCAACTTGATCAGTGCATGACAAGCAACATGATTAGTGCATGATCAGCCACGTGATCAGTGTATTATCAGCCACGTGATCAGTTCATAATCAGCCATGTGATCAGTGCATGATAACCACCTGATCAGTGCATGATAAGCAAAGTGAATAGTGCATGATCATCCACGTGAACAGTGTATGATCAGACACATGATCATGCATGATCAGCCACATGATCAGTGTATGATCGCCACGTGATCAGTGCATGATCTGCTACGTGATTAGTGCATGATCAGCCATGATTCAGTGTATGATCAGGCCACGTGATCAGTGTATAGATCACCCACGTGGATCAGTGTAATGATCAGCCACCGTGATTCAGTGCATGCTCAGCCACGTGATCAGTGAATGATCAGCCACTTGAACAGTGGCGTGTTCATGTCACGTGATCAGGGCGCTATGAGCTTGCGATTTTTCCCTGTCTGCTCAGTGCTTGACAATTTGCCAGTTGAGCTGCGTGATTCCTGCCTGCTCATACTGCTTGAAATTGCCAGCTGAGCATCTGACTCCTGCCTATTCAGCTGCTTGATGATTGCCAGCTGAGCAGCATGATTCATCACAGCTGAGGTCCATGATTATTGCCTGCTGATTGCGTGATTCGTGCCTGCTCAGCTCTTTAGTTATTGCCTCCTGAGGCACATCATCAGTGATGATAGCCACGTGATCAGTTCTTGATTAGTCACAGATCAGCCACATTCAGACACAAGATACACTGCATGATAAGTCATGTGATCAGTACATGATCAGCCACGTGATCAGTGCATGACAGCCACCTGATCAGTGCATGATAAGCAACGAGATTAGTGCATGATCAGCCCAAGTGATCAGTGTATGAACAGCCACATGATCAGTGGCATGATAAGCAACTTGATCAGTGCATGACAAGCAACGTGATTAGTGCACTTGATCAGCCACGTGATCAGTGTATTATCAGCCACGTGATCAGTTCATAATCAGCCACGTGATCAGTGCATGATAACCAACCTGATCAGTGCATGATAAGCAAAGTGAATAGTGCATGATCATCCACTGATCAGTGTATGATCAGACACATGATCAGTGCCATGATCAGCCACATGAATCAGTGTATGATCAGCCACGTGATCAGTGCATGATCCGCTACGTGATTAGTGCATGATCATCCACGTGATCAGTGTATGATCGCCACGTGATCAGTGTATGATCAGCCACGTGATCAGTGCATCATCAGCCACGTGATCAGTGCATGACAGCCACGTGATCAGTGCATGATCAGCCACGTGATCAGTGTATGATCAGCCACGTGATCAGTGCATGATCAGCCATGTGATCAGTGCATGTACAGCCACGTGATCAGTGCATGCACGGTCACGTGATCAGTGTATGATCAGCTTCATCATAAATGCATGATCAGCCACGTTATCAGTGCATGATCAGCACGTGAAGAGTGCATGATCAGTCACGTGATGAGTGTATGATAGCCAGGTTATCAGCGCATGATCAGCCACGTGATCAGTGAATGATCAGCCACTTGAACAGTGCGTGTTCAGTCACGTGATCAGGGCCTACTGAGCTGCGATTTTCCTGTCTGCTCAGCTGCTTGACAATTGCCAGTTGAGCTGTGTGATTCCTGCCTGCTCATCTGCTTGAAATTGCCAGCTGAGCCATCTGACTCCTGCCTATTCAGCTGCTTGATGATTGCCAGCTGAGCAGCATGATTCATCACAGCTGAGGTCCATGATTATTGCCTGCTGATTGCGTGATTCGTGCCTGCTCAGCTCTTTAGTTATTGCCTCCTGAGGCACATCATCAGTGCATGATAGCCACGTGATCAGTTCTTGATTAGTCACATGATCAGCCACATTCAGACACAAGATCACTGCATGATAAGTCATGTGATCAGTTCATGATCTGCCGTGTGATTAGTGGATGATCAGCCCGTGATAAGTGCATGATAGCCACGTGATCAGTGCATGATAGCCAACTGATCAGTGCATGATCAGTCACGTTATCGGTCCTTGATCAGCCACGTGATCAGTGCATGATAGCCCCGTGATAAGTGCATGATCAGTCACGTGATCAGAGTATGATCAGTCACGTGATCAGTGCATGTTAGCCAAGTGATCAGTGCATGATCAGTCACATGATCCGTGCATTATAGCCACGTGATCAGTGCGTGATCAGTCCCACCGTGATCAGTGCAAGGTCAGGCGCCAGACGTGTTCGAGAGCGAATATCAGCCACGCGTGAGCAGTTTCATGGTCAAGCTGACGTGTATATGTGCATGATCGTCAGTGATAATGTAATGATTATTCTCACGATGATCACAGTGCATGATCAGGCCCACGTGATCAATTATCTATTTTCACCAGGTGATCACTGGAATGATCCACAAACGTGATTAGTGCATGATGCAAGGCCACGTTGATCAGTGTATCGGTTTCAGTTGTCACATTTTGATAGTGGCATGATCAGTGCCACGTGGCAAGCAGGTGCATATATAGTAAGGTGTCTACACGCTGCATTGCAAGCGTCACAATGATCAGTGGTGATGATAAGCTTCGTGATCAGTGCACATGATCAGGCACGGTGAGGCATGAATCAAGGGCACGTGAAGAACTGCCATGATCAAGTCTTCACGTGAATAGTGTTGGATGACAGGCCATCGCTCGACGTTTCAGGTGGATCAGAAATCAGGTGATGCAGTCGCCTGATCAGCCACGTGGGATCATGTGGCTGATAGCCACTGTGATCAGTACATGACCACCATACGGATCTGGTGGCATGTTATTCTAGTTCTAAGCTAATCATGTCAGTGCTATATCAGCCACTTGATCATGTATGATCAGCCAATAATGCAGTGGATATGCAGTACGGTGATCAGTGTATGATCAGCCACGGGTGTCAGTGCATGATAGCGGCAAGTGATCAATGGCCATGATAGCTCGCTGGGATCAGTTGCATGCTCAGTCACAATGAGCAAGTGCAATGATAGCCACGTGTTCTATGCATGGATAGTTACGTGAACAGTGCGTACTGGTGATCTATGTATGATCATCCACATGATCAGTGATGCGAGTCACGTTGATCAGTGGTGATCAGCACCGGAGATCAATGCATGAGATAGAACCTGAATAGGTGCAATGATAAGCACACGCGTTAGTAGTTAATTCCAGCTGTGACAGTGTACAGATAAGAAACGTGATAGTAGAAAGTGATCAGTCCACGTGATCAGTGCAGTGACAGCCACCGTGATTCAGTGGCTATGATAAGCAACGAGATTTAGTGCATGATAGACCAAGTGATCAGTGTATGAACAGCCCACCATGATCAGTGCGCTGATAGCAACTTGATCAGTGGCAGTGAAAGCAACGTGATTGGTGCATGAGTCAGCCAGCTATCAGTGTAGTTATCAGCCACGGATCAGTTCATAATCGGCCACGGATCAGATGCATGATAACCACGCTGATCGTGCATGATAGCACAAAGTGATAGTGCATGATCATCCACGTGATAGTGTATGATCGACACGCATGATCAGTGCATGATAAGCCACATGCACAGCTCGCACTCGCGATGCGGTCCACGTGATCAGTGCATGAATCGCTACCGTGATTGTGCCATGATCGCCACGTGAATCAGTGTGATGATCAGCCACGTGAGTCAGTGTATTGATCAAAGGCCACGTGATCAGTGTATGCACTCAGGCCCGACACGTGATCCAGTGCAATGAACATCCAACGTGATAGTGGGAAGAATCAGACAGTGATAAAGTGTATGATCAGCCACGTGATCAGTGCAGTTGTCAGACCAAACGTGAAGTGCAATGAACGCCAGTGATCAGTGCATGCACGGGTCAAACGTGAGTCAGTGCATGAACGGTCACGTTGATAGTGTATGATCACGCTTCAGACTATAAATTCATGTCGGAAAGTTATCAAGTGGCAATGATCAGAGGGCAGCGGTGAAGAGTGCCTGAAATCAGTCACTGTGATGAGTGTAATGATATGGCTAGGTTATCAGCGGCATAATCAGCACGTGATCAGTGTGGCAATGATTAGTCACATGATCAGCCCACATTCCGAACAAGATCACTGATGATAAGATCATGTGTAGTGTAGATTAATCAGGCACGTGATCAGTGCATGACAGCCACGCTGATCAGTGCAATTGATAAGCAACGAGATTAGTGCATGATCAGCAAAGTGATTCAGTGTATGAACAGCCACATGACAGTGCATGATAGAACTTGATCAGTGCATTGTATCAAGCAACATGATAGAAGTGCATGATCAGAGCCGCAGGTGATCAGTGGTATTAATCAGCCACATGCTCAAGTGATCAGTTCATAATCAGCCATGTGATCCAGTGCATGATAACAGACTGATCAGTGCATGATAAGGCAAAGTGAATAGTGCATGATCAATCGCACGTGGAACAGTGTATGGATAGAAGAACACATGACTAGCATGCATGATCAGCCAATGATCAGATGTAGTGAATTCAGTCCACGTGATCAGTGCATGATTCTGCTACGTGAATTAGTTGCATGATCAGCCACGTGATCAGTGTATGATAGCCCCGTGATCAGTGGTATGATCAGTCCCGCAAAACCGGTTTTGAATCAGGTGGTATGATCAGCCACGTTGATCAGTGATGATCTACACGTGAGCGTGAATATCAGCCATCTGAACGTGCGTGTTCAGTGTCAGCGTGATCCAGGGCCTACTGAGCTGCCGATTTTCCTAGTCTGCTCAGCTGCTTGACAATTGCCAGTTTGAGCTGCGTGATTTTCTGCCTGCTCATGCTGCTTGAAATTGCCAGCTGAGCCATCTGAACTCCTGCCTATTCAGCTGCTTTGATGATTGCCAGCAGCAGCATGATTCATCACAGCTGATTCCATGAAATTATTGCCTGCTGATTGCGTGATATCGTGGCGCTGCTCAGCTGCTTTAGTTTATGCCTTGCATCATCAGTGCATGATAGCCACGTGATCAGTTTCTTGATTAGTCACATGGAGCCAGATTAGACACGAAGAATCATGGCATGATTGTAAGTCATGTGATCAGTAGCATGATCACCCAACGTGATCAGTGCAGAGCCACCTGGATCAGTGCATGATAAAGTCACCGAGATTAGTGATTGATCAGCCAAGTGATCGTGTATGAACAGCACATGATCAAGTGGCATGATGAACTTGATCAGTGCAATGACAAGCAATGTGATTAGTGCAACGTTTGATCAGCCATTCGTGATCAAGTGTATTATCAGCCACGTGATCAGTTGCATAATCAGCCACGTGATAGTGCATGATAACACTGATCAGTGCATGATAAGTGCAAAGTGAATAGTGCATGATCATAGACCGTGATCGAGTGGTATGATCAGAACACATGATCAGTGCATGATCAGTCCACATGATCAGTGTTATGATCAGCTCACGTGATCAGTGCATGACCGGTCTACCTACGTGATTAGTAGCATGATCATTCACGTGATGCAGTGTATGATCAGCCACGTGATCAGTGGTATTGATAGACCCAACGTGATCAGTGCATCATCAGCCACGTGTCATGTTGCCTGGAACAGCAGAGATTCAAAGTTGGGCATGATCAGCGCCACGTGATGCAGTGTAGTGATCAGCCAACGTGATCAGTGCATGATCAGCCATGTGATCAGTGCATGTACAGGCCACGTGATCAGTGCATGCACGTCACGTGATGCATGTATGATCAGCTTCAAGGATAAAATGCATGATCAGCCAGCAGTTATTCAGTGCAATGTATGGCACGTGAAGAGTGCATGTGATCCAGTCCACACGTGATGAGTGTATGAAGGCGTTATCCAGCGCATCGAATCAGAGCGTGTCGTGAAAATGATCAGCCACTTGAACAGTGCGTGTTTCAGGTCAACGTGAATCAGGGCTACTGAGCTGCGATTTATCCTGTCTGCTGCCGTGCTTGAACAATTGCAGTTGAAGCTGATGTGATTTACCTGCTGCTCATCTGCTTGAAATTGCCAGCTGAGCCATCTGACTCCTGCCTAATTTCAGCTGCTTGATGAATTGCCAGGCTGAAGGCAAGGCCCATATTTGAAAGAATTTCCAGCCAAAAACAAAGCCTGAGGTCATGATTAATTGCTGCTGATTGGCGTGATGTTTCGTGCCTGCTCAGCTCGTTTAGTTATTGCGTCCTGAGGCACATCATCAGTGCATGATAGCCGACGTCGATCAGTTTTAGATTCGTCACATGAATCAGCCACAATTCGACACAAGACATACTGCCATGATAAGTATCGTGATCAGTACATGTGATTGCGTAGTGGATGATCAGACCACTTAGTCGGTGATAACGTGATGCTAGCCACGGTGATCAGTGGATGATAGCCAAACTGATCAGGCATGATCAGTCACGTATCGAGACCTTTATCAGCCACGCTGATCAGTGCATGATAGCCGTTGATAGTTGCATTGATCAAGTCACGTGATCAGAGTATGATCAGTCACGGGGTGATCAGTGGGCATGTTAGCCAAGTGATCAGTGCTGAATCAGTCACATGATCGTGCATTAATAGCCCACGTGATAAGTGCGTGATAGTCACGGTGAACCACGTGGTGGCTCAGACGCCACGGTGTTTCAAGGGCACAGAATAACCAAGGGATTCAAGTGTATGAACAGTCACGTGATCCGTTGCTATCTGATGCAGAGTGACGGAACTTGCGATATCAGTCACCAGTGATCTCGTCGCGTGATAGCCAGGTGATGCAGTACATGATCAGTCACAGTGATCAGTGCGATCTCAGCCTTGTGATTCACAGTGCATGAGTAGCCAAGTGAATGTATGAACGTCACGTGGTCCAGTGCATTCATAGTCACGGTGATAGTGGAATGATAGCCTCCTGATCAGTGGCATGATATCAGTCATTATGATCAGTGCATGCACAATCACCGTGATTAGTGCATGATCAGCCTCGAATGACAGTGATGAACAGCCACCCTGATCAGTTGCATGATAAGCGAGGTGATTCAGTGTAGATAGATGGCCGCGGTAGTTGATCAGTCTATGATCAGACAACGGATCAGTGCATGATCAGCAAGTGATAGTGTAGATCAGCCACGTGATAGTCATGCACTAGTCGTGATCAATGTGTATGATCAGCTTCGTGATCAGTGCATGGTCAGTAGAGCATGATGCAGCACGTGATCTAGTGAAGAATCGCTCAGTGATTAGTGCAGAGTGACACGTGATCAGTGTATGATAGCCTCATAGTGGATCAGAGACAAATGATCAGCGCACGTAATCAGTATGGCATTATGACGGCAGATGACATGATTAGTGCATGATCAGGCACCGTGATCAGTGTAATGTATCAGCACCTCGTGATCAGTGCAATGATGTCTGATCAGTGCCGCGTGATAAGCAAGGTGATCAGTGCAGTGTCAGGCCGCGTGATAGTCCTATGATTCAGACACGTGATCAGTGCATGATCTGCCACGTGATCAGGTGTATGATCAAGCCACAGATCAGGCATGAACCGCACCGTGATTAGTACAAGTTAAAGCGCAGTGTTCAGTGTATGATCAGGCCATATGATCAGTCGCGAGTGAATCAGTAGCCACATGATATGTATTGATCAGACCCAATAGCTGAGTCAGTGTATGAGTCAGTAAGGGGACTCACTCGGCATCAGAGCACACACGAGACGTAAATCAGTGCAACGACAGTCACGTGATCGCAGTGGTTAATGGGTCAGCTCCTGATCAGTGGCAGGATCAGCCACAGATGATGCAGTGCATACTATCAGGCACGTGATCAGTGCATGACTCATGTCACGTGATGTATGATCAGCACGTGATCAGTGCATTGATAGACTGTGTTCAGGCATTGATAGCTTACGATTTCAGTGCATGAGAGCCGAACGGTGATTCGACTGTAATGATCAGTCACGTGATCAGTGGCATGTAGACGTCACGTGATAGTGTATGATCAGCCACTGGTGATTCAGTGCAGAAATAAGCCAAGTGATCAACTGGCATGATAGCTACGTGATCAGTGCATGCTCAATCAAATGAGCAGTGGCATGATAGCCACGGTGATCATTGCACTACAACGACGTGAGCAGTGCATGTGCGTCACGTGATCCATGCATGAAGAAAGTGATGTCAATGCATTGATAGCTACGTCGCTCACACGCTCGCATGCTCGTCACATGAAGTCGAGACAGTGCATGATAGGCCACTTGGATCATTGGCATAACAATTTACGTGATGCAGTGCACTTGTGGAGTCACGTGTTCGGCATGCGCAGTACGGATGATGCAGTGTAATGATCAAGCGCACGCTCGATCAGCTGCACTCGCATAAGCAAACTGTAATCAGGTGCATGCCTTAAGGGAGTGCCATTAGTGGATGATCAGCGCCGTGATGAAGTGATACAATGAGAAGCGCTGATCAGTGCATTGATCAGCCACGTGATCAGTGCATGATAGCGGCACCTGAATCAGTGCATGATATTGCACGTGATTAGTGCATTATCAGCCACAGTGATGCAAGTGTTTGGATTCAGCACGTGATCAGGGGCAAATATCAAGCCACGTGAGGCAAGTTCATGGGTCAGGCACGTGATCAGGTGCACTGATCAGATCATGTGATCAGTGTGTATGATTATCCACGTATCAGTGACATGATCAGCCACGTGATCACATGTTATTTTCAGCCAGGTTGATCACTGCATGATCCACAAACCGTGATTAGTATGATCAGCCGACGGATCAGTGTATGTTCAGAGGTCATCATGAAATCAGATGGGGCATGATGCAGACGTGATGCAGTGCATGCATAAGCCACGTGTTCAGTGCATAGACACCGTCACATGATCATGTATGATAAGCTTCGTGATCAGTGCCTGATCAGCCAGTGATCAGTGCATGCATCAGAGCACGTGCAGAGTGCATGATCAGTCACGTGATCAGTGTATGGATCAGCCAGTGTGATTAGTGCATGATAAGGCACGACGTGCCATGATCAGATCAGGTGTACATCAAGTGAATGATCAGCCATCGGGGTCGAGAGTGCATGATGAGCCATGTGATACGGTAACAGTGATTACCTACGAGATCTGTGCAATGATACAGGCCAAGTAATGCAGTGCATGACGTCAGCCAATTGATCATGTATGATCAGCCACATAATTTTCAGTGATATGCAGTCACGTTGAACTAGTGGTATGATCACCACCGTGTTCAGTGCATGAATAGCAAGTGATCAATGCATGATAGCTGCCGTGATCAGTGCAGTGCTCAGTCACATGAGGCAGTCATGATAGCGACGTGATCAGTGATGATCAGTTTACGTGAACAAGTCGCGGATCAGTTAACTGTGCATACTGTATGACTCATCGAATTGATCACGTGCATGCGCAGTCCGTGATTCAGTGTTTTGATCAGGACCACGAGATCAAGTGCATGATAGCAACTGATCAAGTGCATGAGTAAAGCAACTGCGATAGTGCATGGTTATATTCAGCGTGGACTAGTGGTCCAATAAGAAACGTGATCAGTACATGATCAGTCCACGTGATCAGGTGCATGACAGCCACTGATCAGTGCATGATAAGCAACACGAGATTAGTGGATGATCAGATCCGTGATCAGTGTATCGAACAAGCCAATGATCAGTGATGTAGCAAAACTTGATCAGTGCATAGGGTGATAGAACGAGAATAGTGCATGATTCAGCGCAAGTGAATCAGTGCATGATCCGCAAACGTGATTAGTGGGCATGTCAGTCACGTGATCAGTGTATGATCAGCCACGTGAATGAGTGAAGTGATAGCCACTTGAACAGTGCGTGTTTCAGTCACGTGATCAGGGGCTACTGAGCTGCGATTTTCCTGTCTGCTCAGCTGCTTGGACCATTGCCAGTTGAGCTGGCGTGATTCCTGCCTGCTCATCTGCTTGAAATTGCCAGCTGCGCCATCTGACTCCTGCCCTAATCAGGCGCTTGTTGATTGGCCAGTTGAGCAGCATGAATTCATCACAGCTGCAGGTCCATAGATTATTGCTGCTGATTTGCGTGATTCGTGGCTGCTCAGCTCTTTAGTTATCTGCTCCTGAGGCACATCATCAGTGCATGATAGACGTGATCAGTTCTTGAATGTAGTCACTGATCAGCCACATTCAGACCCAAAGATCCACTGCAAATGAAAGTCATCGGTGATAGTTTCATGAATCTGCCGTGTGATTAGTGGATGATCAGCCCGTGATAAGTGATGATACCACGTGATCAGTGCCTGATAGCAACGATGCAGTGCATGATCAGTCACGTTATCGGTCCTACTTGATCAGCCACTGTGATCAGTGCATTGATAGCCCCGTGTAAGTGCATGATTAGATCACTGTGATCAGAGTAGTGATACAGCCACGTGAATCAGTGCATATCAGATCCAGCGTGCTCAGGCTTGAGAGCACGTGATCAGTGCATGTCAGCCAACGTGATCAGTGTATGATCATCACGTGATTAGTGCATTATCAGTTACGTGATCAGTGCATGATAGCTAAGTGATCAGTGTAATGATCATCGACGTGATCAGTGGATATGATGCAGTCAGTGAATCAGTGCATGATGTAGCCAAGTGATCAGTGCATGAATCAGTCACGTGATCAGTGCATGATCAGGAAACACGTGATCAGTGCATGATAGCCACGTGATCAGTGGCATGATCAGCCCGGGATCAAGTGCATGATAGCCACGTGTGGATCAGGGCATGAATAGCCCACGTGATAAGTGCATGAATGCAGTTCAGTGATCAGAGTACTGATCAGCCAGTGATATGCAATAATCAGTCAGGTTGATTCAGTGATGAGAGCCACGTGATAGTGCATGGTCAGCCACGTTGATCAGTGTATGAATCATCCCACGTGAATAGTGCATTATCAGTTTACGTGGCTCAAGTGCATGAATAGCTACGTGTCAGTGTATGATCATCGACGGTGAGTCAGTGCATGATAGCAAGTGATGACAGTGCAGATGGATCAGTCACGTGATCAAAGTGCATAATTGATCAGCCACGTGAATCAGTGCATGATAGCCACGTGATCAGTGCCTGATCAGCCAACGTGAATCAGTGCATGATAGCCACGTGATCACAGTGTATGATACCGCACAGTATAAGTGCATGATCAGTCACGTGATCAGTGCATGATCAGCCACGTGATCAGTGTATGAATACGCACAAGTGATAAGTGATGAAACTCAGTCACGTATCAGTGCATGATCAGCCACGTGATCAAGTGATGATAGCCCGACGTGATCAGTGGACATGATGAGCTCACGTGATAAGAGTATGATCAGTCACGTGGATCAGTGCATGTTAGCAAGTGATCAGTGCATGATCAGTCACATGATCGTTGCATTTATAGCCAGTGATCAGTGCGTGATCAGTCACGTAGAATCAGGTGCATGGTCAGCCACGTGTTCAGTGCATGATAAACCAATGGGATCAAAGGTGTAGTGAAACAGTCGACGTGATCCGTGTATGGATAGCACGTACACAGTTGGCATTATCAGTCACGTGATCGTCGCGTGATAGCAGGTGGATCAGTACATGAATCAGGTCACGTGATCAGTGCATGGATCAGCCTTGTGATCAGAGCATGAATAGCCAAAGTGATCAGTTGTATGAAACAGTCAGGTCGGTACAAGTGCAAACATCGCTCACCGTGATAAGTGCATGTTAGCCTACTGATCAGCTGATGACATTGATTCAGT